>NC_133320.1:21361061-21433864 GCF_012295235.1 Primulina huaijiensis
ATATATAGTAACAACCCATTTGTTTTATGGCCTAAACAAATAGCCCTCTTATATTGGATCACTTCGAGGGATGGGCTTGCTTTCACCTAAAGAAAAGCCTCTCAAACAATATTCTGAACAAGCAAAAATCGCGAGCACTTCATTCACCTTGTCTGCTTCTTGCCATGGCCCTCTGAATCTGATTGTTCCTGTGTTACTTTGATATTTATTTAACGTTAAATCAGCAATGGATTTGGTTTTCTCGTTAAAAACCCAGAATCCGAGAACTATGGCTCACGAAACTTCTCAAATGCTCCTTTGGTTCAAGTTTCATTTCAAGCCTCTAGTCTCATCCCTCCCGCGTGGGGCGGAAGTTTTCGCCGAGGAGAATACATGTTCGCGTGGAATTTGAATGGAAAATTAACGGGGCGCAAATGACTTCGACCCTCGTTTTTTTTTTATATGAACACGTATCATAGATGATAAATAAAGAGAGTACAAAATATACTGGGCATACCCAGTTATCACAAAATCAGTGTTCAAAAACCATAATCGAAGAAAATAGTTATATAAAAAAATAGATACATCCTATGAATGAAATCCAAATACTGGGAGACAAAATATGAACATCAGGCAGCAGCCAACGTTCGATGAACATGAATCAAAATCTTCCGAAAGATAGCTTCCACATCCGGCCTCTCACCGTCAAAAAGTGCCCCGTTACGAGCACTCCAAATGTGATAAACCAATGCAGCTATCCCCCAGTGACACCTCCGTGCACACATGATACTACCTCTGAATCTTTTGCGGCGAAGACGAAGTAATACACATAATATTTTAGAGAAATTTTTTGGAAGTCCAGTATTAAATATGATTTGACGCAGATAGAATAAAGCAAGTTTAAGTCAAGACCTTGGAAATTTAGTATACGATATAATTTGCCACCTTTCCATTTCCCTGCTAACGTCTACATTTTCCATCCTCTAATTGGTTCTTTTATTATGTTGGGATATCTTGCAAACAAAGGTGAGTGGCAGATCATTGATAGATAAGAAAATTATTCTCTGACCTTTGAGTCCACCAACCTGAGCTAAGCATGTTATATGGAGATCGTTCATAATGGTGGACAACAATGGAAGTACAGATTGTGAAGATATGAGATTGTGTATTTCATATCACCACATGGCTCCGCCCGGACGGTAACTCGGGTGACTTGTTTTTTTCCGATATTTTTTATACATAAAATTTTGTCTTATTTTCCGATGACCCTAGGCTCTATTTGTCAATATTAGCTCAATCATGGTTTAGAAAATTCTAATCCGGGTAGAAATGAAAACCTGGCTCCGCCACTGCATATCACCAAAGCAAACATGGGATTTGTCTTAAAATTGAAAATCGATTCCACACTGTATGCATAGGTGGAGAACTTTTAGTTTTGCTAGAGGTAGCAAACAGGGGATATCAGTGCAAAGATATTCTCATAATATTTTTGTATTTTTTACTGTTGCTGACAAGCACACATTCTTATGACAGCAAAAAGGAAGAATTGTGGAGGCATTGGCTTGTTTGCTTACTCCATATCCTCCATATTCTTTAGCTTAGCTCCTATTTACTATGTTTTGGATTTTGGTTCTCGGGATTCAAAATTTCGATCGACGTTTTGATAAAGGATGAAGTAAGGTCATGATTTCAGTTTCTGAAGTTGAGCCTAGTGTCTGAGGGTCTCAACACCAAGACATTGTCACCTTGTGATTGGTGAGAATTAAGCCTGAGGATTCAGGGAAAAAGCTTGATAAATTTTCCTCTCTAAATGTGTACCGACTAGTTTTTCAACATTGGCACTAAAAATCTTGGCATAATAATACCTGCAGTTTAGCACTCGACAAATTTTAAACTTTGTTCTCGTCAGATATATGGACCAGAAAGTAGTGGAAAGACTACATTAGCACTCCATGCAATCGCAGAAGTCCGGGTTTAGTATGTGTTAGTTTTACTTATGCCAGCTATTTGAAACTCACAGTCCATCGTATATAATTGAACACATTTTAAAATCTTAATTGATAGCATTCTTGTATGATGGTTTTGCCCACGTTGCATTATAAAAACACTATGAAACTTCTCAATGTTATACAGAGTCTTGGTGGAAATGTCATGCTAGTTGACGCTGAGCATGCGTTTGATCAACATATTCAAAAGCTTTGGGAGTTGATGTAGAAAATTTGATTGTTTGCCAGCCTTATAATGGAGAAATGGCACTAGAGAGTAAATCCGTTTCCTCGTTAAGTTGCTAAGACATGAATTACAACTTTTTATTCATGACCTTTTTTTAGCCACATATATATAGTTCTACCTATACTTCTGGTTTATTTGGTTTCTGTGTGTCAGTTGCTGACCATTCGTGTAGATCTGGTGCTGTTGTTCTCATTTGCATTGATTCAGTCTCAGCACTTACTCCACGGGCTGAAATCGAAGTAAGCTGCTGAAGTTGTATTACTCTATACATTGTGTATTCTAAGCTAGTGGTTTTCTTCTAGAACATTTAAATTGTTTTGAGCTATATTATTCGCATAGGGTGAAATAGGGTGCAGCAAATGGGCTTGCAAGCTATACTTATGAGCCAAGCATTGCGACAAGATGCCTGCAATGCTTCTAAAGTTCCGTGCACGGTTGTATTCTTGAATCAAATAAGACACAAGGTACGTTTGATCAAAGAACTGTTATTTTCTTCTAATATGGGAGCAACTGTCTGATCTCTGTTGTGTGAAATGTTCTGTGCATGAAACTTATGGCAACAATTCATCATAATTCTGGTGATATCCTTCCTTAAACCAGATAGGTCTCTTTTATGGAAATCCTGAAGTCACTTGCGGTTGCTATTGCTTTGAAGTTCTTTGCATCTGGCCGACTTGAGATACGCTCTACCGGGAAGATAAAGTCTGTAAGCCCAAAATCACACAATTTAATAATATCTCACTTTTCTACTCTAAAAGTTAGCGTTTAGTCGTAAAAGATTTATTTATCCTAGTTTGAAAGAGATGAAGATGTTGGACTTAAAGTTCATGTAAGAGTTCAAAAGAGTAAGATCAGGGTCACTAAACCACATGAATGTATATATATTCCTGGCTGATATTCAAGTCTTTATTGACTGTGGTGCACTGGTGCCTGAGGAGAGACATTCATAGCCTTTGAGCAACGTCTTTTTTGTGAATGTTTACACCAATGCTACGTATATTGGTTTCACCTCATGGTTTCTACAACAGGTTTCAAGGCCGTACAAGCAAGCTGAGTTTGAAATTATATTTGGAGAGGGAACTTGGTGAATTTCAATGATTTCTTACATAAACGGAGCATAAAGTTTACATCGTCTTTCTTTACTCCCACGAGTTAAGTCTTTGTTATTCCATTTCTATGGAACCCAAAAGAATAACTATAATTTGTATACCTGCAGAAAGTTAGAGCTGCAGTGGCTGAAGCTGTCGGTCGAGTGGGCTCTTACTCTTAAGTTCTCACTTCCGCAATCCGACGATGAAGATACGCTCCAAGAAACGTTGTGAGGTAGATAGATATTTTCCTTCTCCTGCAAGGTTTCTCTCGGAAGATCGGTTACAAATGTTCAATGGACAAGAAATCCTAGATTCTCGATTCGGGTAGAGACGTACAAATTCTTCAAGCAAAACGACCCTTGGAAGGTTTTCATGGAATCCTACCCACCGTCTCCATCGTTTTGGCTGATGTTCATCTTCCCATGGAATGTGACTTCATTAACTTGTTTGAAATTGGATAGGAGTTTTATTTAAAAAGATTAAATCTTCATCCGTGGATCGTTAACAAAGATTCCTTGAATTGTGAGATGACAAAATTGTCTTTCAAATGGACCAAGATATTTTTCTTTGATAAAAAATTCAAAAGATTCATGTCATGGAATGATGTATATTATATTTGTGCTCTACTTCCTAATACTCACTCACTTTCTAGTACTCGTTAAAATAATTTTAAGCATATAACGTGAAATACAAAAGTTGGAGTAATAATATTTTATGCAAACAAAAAAGAGCTAAACAGTTTCGAAGATACCTTTTGCTAACCCACTCATGAACCTCGGATGATTTTTGGGCGTGGCGTCGGCCCTCCTTTCTACGAACAGAAACAAAAACAAAACTCCAAAGCAAAAGCAACTTGAATAATGTGGCAAAGACACATTTTGATGGTAGTAAAGACAAACAAAACTCCAAAGTAAAAGCAACTTAAATAACATGGCAAAAACACATTTTGATGGGTAGTAAAGACCAAGACACAGGGATTTCTTTTCCAGGATCGACACCTCAAGCAACGGCAAAGTAAGCCCAGCCAGATTTCACATGGTTGGATGACTCGCGATTGAACATTTCACCTTTCCTGATGTACCTGAATACCACCAAAACTGAACTTGAGATAGAGATAGACCCACAACTTTAAATCATCAATATGCTTTCCAACATTATACCATAGATAGTTTCAACGGCAAAAGAATCTTAGGTAATGTTTTGGTTTGGGGGTATCTCATGTCTCATTTACCAATTTAGCACTACTTACAAAGGTTATTCCACAGACACCAAATCAATTGAACACTTTTTCAGCATCCGAAAGTCAGCTCCATAGCTTTCCAGTATTGTCACCGATACCTTTTTCGTGTGCATGGTACTTTTTATGGAAGCCTGGAGCAGCCTCACAAGAACTACTAACACCTTGAGATGTATTTGGTGATGTGGGAATATGATAAAGGACACCTTTCAACTCCTCGGATCCCAAATTGACTGTTATTAAATATCCATCGTCGAATTTACCATCAATTGTTCCAGTGACTAAGCTGCTATCATCCAGGTTAGGACCCACTGCACAACATATATAAGTATGTTGGGTATGCTATATTTCAAGAATGTGACATCAACAATTTGTTTATGGCTCCGGAAAATAATAAAATCTTAAAAAACAGAAAGATTTAGTAAAGCCTCACCCAAAACTTGATTTGGTGCAGCACTGTTAAGAGAATGCGACAATGTGAATCCATTGCTACTCTTGTTTGCTTGATTCATCAATATAAAATAAACATCAATGGTTCTGCGTAATATAAATTGGTTCAAATATAATCGAAATTGATTGTGAGGGTACCAGAAACAGAGATTGATGGTTCTTCTTTTCGAAGATAGTAAATCTGCTCAAAATGATAAAGTAACGACATATAATATTTTCGCAACACAAATGATGCATTGGTAACGGAGGGCGGAAACTTGAAGACTCCGATAATTTCCTTCCATCTACGATCTCCTAGAACCTGGAACGTGTAACTGGAAGTAGTTGGAGTCTTGGGGATGGATCAAAATATGAAATTGAAAACTTGAATATTCCTCATAGCACAAGTCATATCCAGTAAAATAGTAAAACCTTCGAATTGACAATACTGTTTTCAAACACTACATGTACTTGTTGCTAGCACCTAAGAAAAATTCTCCGAACTGAATATATCATAAACACACTCTGATAACCAATTTAATTTGTTTAAAAATTATTTTCTGCACTTTCTAGTTTGATCATCAAAAAGCTATGTACATGGATGGAACACGCATGACTGTTAGCCATAAAATTGGGAACCCATGGCCTGCTCATTACTTCTGATATCGATGAGCAGATTTGAAGTTATTGATCACCATAAAATTGGATTGTGCCAATTGTAAGCCAGATAACTTTGAGGTTGCATATTTTATAATTTCAAAATGCTAATTAAAGCCAAAGTCAGACACCAAAACATGTGGCTTTAATGCTAATTTTAAAAAGTTGATGTTTGGTTAGGTTTTCAAATTAAAGATGCTTACAAAAGCCAAAATCAGATGCTTGTTGGATGTTGTTTGAAAGAGTGAACAAAAGCATACTTTTTCAATGCCACCTCGAGAGGTCACCTCCACAAAAAGCAGATGTAGATCCAAACGATTTCCGCCCATGGTAGGCATCCTAATTCCAACGAAAAAAGAACAAAAACAAAATACACATAATTGGTTATACTTTGTTAGCATGATGATACGCAAAAACAATGAAAGTAGGAACAAAATTTACACCATTCCCAAATTCCTACGAGCAGTCCAAAACCGTAGATCTACAAAACCAATGCCTATCCATGGTAGTCTCTTATTCCACCACTTTGGCTTCCCTAATTTTTGTCAGAGATCTTAAACTACGAATAATGGGGTTCTCCACAATTTATCTTGGTTATATTGTTTGCTCATATATTTGGTTTAAGAAACAGCTCATATGAAATCACAAACTGCTTATAGAAGAAGGATAAAGCCCAAAGGCCAGAACTTTAACAGAATGCTTCAGCTGAATGGTTTCTAGGAGAGTAAAGTACATGATTAAGAACAGAATCATCAAGCTATTTACAGTGAGCAATAGATGCAGTTTGTTCATCAAATTAAAAAAATTTAGTCAAACTACAAAGTTCTAAATTGACGAGAAAAAAAGAGAAAAATTGGGCGGAATCATAGGGAATAATTGCCTCAACACCTGGTAAAGAAAATTAAAAAAAACAAAAAAACACTTTATGTAAAATCAATAGCATTTTAGACCCGTGTTTTTAATAATCAGGTGTAAAACCTACCTACCAGATGGAGTAAATTTGCATGAGTTTTTACAATATAGGTGAGAAATCACTGAAATGTGATTGATTTTTTTAAAAAAATGAAGGATGTATTAGGTTAATAATATTTTTTGGGGAATTATGCCTTTTAGACTTTTCACGAAGGGATCGGGGACAAGTAACCCCATAATCATAGCATTATCGCTTTGAAAAAATTTACTTCACACCACTCTTCTTACATTAAATGATGATTATTAGATACACAAACTAAATGGAGTGATTCACTAACGACAAAGGCTCAAATGTCAACGAAGCAAGACATCCAACGATCGTGATACCCGTTAACCAACAACATCCAAAGTGCAATTCATACATCCAGAAGTCAAGGATCAAAACTTTAATCTAAATAGTGATAGAAAATGCTAAAAATCGCGGAATACCTGAATTTGGTACCGTATGCAGAGTGAAAAGCCTTGAGCTTTTGCAAGAAAACATCCGGGTTTTGGAGAATTTCTTGATACTCAGCTTCGGGTTTGCTGGAAGAACATTCCTTTGTATGAGGCTTTTCAGATGGTGGGTCGCTTGACATTTTCACCGTGAGAGTAAATATGGCGCTACAGTATTTTTCCCCAAATAGAAATTTCACGAGAATTATTACAATGAGATTTTCTCCCAAGATCTCATTGTAAGAAATTGCGGCTGCGACTCTTCCTTCCTAAGGTAAATAAACTTCATTGTTATTTCAAAATGCCCCTTTAACGAAAAGTTATTTATGTTTCGGCCCATGAAATCAAACGTACTATGACATGTAGACCTTTTAGTTTTTCACATTTTTAAGGACTAATAATAAATATTTCAACATACAATTCACTTTTGCAAATAAAGGGATAAGACTCTAGATATCGACAGTCTCTCGTAACTAATCTTATTTCTAAGACAACGTTCATAGCACAATTCGTTTTATATTAAACTTGTGTTTGCTAACTTGTTTAGATATAACATTCTTTCTTCTTGTTTCGAATTTGGGTTATTTAGATTTTGAGATTATTTTTTTATATCCTTATTTGTCCAAAACCTTTTAAGCACTCTTAATCACAAATGTCTCAAAAATATCTATTGGATTGTGAATTTTAGACATTGATATTGATTCAAGTATCAGGAATGTCGCTGCACTCCTACTTCCATCTTGTTTCAAGTACAATTTTTTTTTAGGCGAAATTGTTAATTTCTACTTGTTTTCAATGATAAATTAATGTTGGTAACCAAAGGCATCTAAAATTTCTGCGTTAGCACATCAACAGAGATCAAAATGGTTTTAAACTCAAATAATAGGGATTCTTTATTTTTTTAATCTTATTTAGCTTTTTCTTTTCTTCTCATTTACAAGAACATATTATCCTTAGGACAGGATGCCATATAATATATAATTATATTCTATTGTTTTTCCAATCATGTAAGGAGCTTCACTAGCTAAGGCACAGAAATCAGGTACTGTCAAGACCAATACAGCAACAATTGAGGAACCAAAAATCCCATCAAAAGAGATGAGTGCTCAAAGATACTGCTTAAATACAATTAGTTATCACAGAAAATGAAACTCGTATACATAGCCAGATAAGTATAACAGATAAAGAATTGGGGCAATCTCAAATAAGAAGAAGAAGAAGAAGATATAGAGAAACAAACAATCGTACTGCGAACTGAAAACATGGAAACTTCAAAAATACTGCAGAGCTAATGCCAGGGAAGCGACTATAAGCATTATTATTGGCATTAGTTCGCGTATATTCCTGCTGAGATTTTTGTTAGCATTCTCTGATAGCATCGATGGTGGAGGCACTCCAGGGCATTCAAGCCCGTCTTTCCCTTCTCGGCAGATACTAGCGAAGAGACATGCTGGATAATTTCCGTTGATATAAATATTGCTGAAGATGATTGTAGAACACTCACTCCTCAAGTCGTTCAAAGAATCTACAAACGGACATGCGAACTCTTTAAAGGAAGAACAACATGGGTCGGGTGGGTATTCAGGTCCCTTGCATTTGCATGGTGATGATGATATAGTTCTGGAACTCGAAGCTTGCCTGTAGGGAGCAAAACCAGTATATCAACAAATCTGTTTTAAACTTGAAAAGTTGACGTCTAGAAAAATGAAGCACACTTTTTTTGGTAAAATTGGAACTGAGTGAACATAACAATCTATAAAATTCATATTTCACCTACGCATGATTTTGAGCATAAAATATTGTACAAGTTGTTTGGTCGTGTGCTATTGATGTCGGATCGTAGGAGACAAGAAACACTTGAGAAATACCTAGCAATGTTTGAACCTTAACCAACATTGGAACCTTAAGATTTTAAGATGTACTACAATATGCACAGTACAAAGTGATCACTTCACTGAGAGAAAACCAAAGAGAACACGAAACAACGAAGATGCAGCCTAGCCAACACCATAAACTGTCGGAAATGGAGTTAGAGTAGTCATGATAAAGAAGCACCAACAAAATGTTGTTAGAGTAGATGTCTTACAAACCAACAGTTGGCTAGAGAATTTATTGACTCAAGTGAAATAAACAATCTTTATTTTAATATAATTTAACTTTTTATGTTTCATTTTACTTTATCTGTATACCCATGCAATCAACATAGATAAAGTCCTTGATTATACTTTAACACAAATGAATCGTAATTCGATCTTGAAACTCATTTGTAAACACTGTATATTCTAAATTAGTTCCTAGTCGATTCAGCCGCCTAAAACAAGGATAAAGACCGCTTGAGTTTGAGACTTGCATCTGTGATGTTGTTTACTGTGTTTTATGGTAAGGGCATATAGGTGTTCAATCATTCAGATAGGTAATCATACGATAATTGTACTGAACAACTCTTCCTCGAACTTTCCAAGTGGTTATCATTCATGAAGAGGAAAAGTCTGTAGTTGTGATTGTACATGATCAGTCCTTATAATCTGGGTATACTAGGATTGTGCTTTGACTAGTTTACCAACTCCGCGGGGGTCACAAGGTGGCGAGGGTGCATTTGCGAAATGTGTAGGAGCCAGTGCATTGTAGTCGAGGATTCACCGCTCACCTATGGGCGTGGATATCCTATGTGATCTAACGAAATAGTAGTGCATGAAATCTTAGGCCAGTGTGTGAGATGTACATTAGGGAAAGAGTTCTTTAGTTGTGCATGCGATGACACTATGAATATTTCATGATTGTATGACATAACTATTGGATTTAATATGCAACCATCGATGAACCAATGGTTGCAGATTCGATCGGGATATATGAGATGAAGGGACATTATTGTACGTTAATGATAACCGACTGGTTCTTGCAGGTACTATCAGTGATACATAGAGAATCATGAGGCGATGCTACTAGACACTCTTATCATGATTCGATGGGTTTTATCAGAAAATGATTTATGCATTCTTATGATCAAATATTGGTGTATAGAATGAGGCAAATTAGGGTAAACTCAAATAAAAGAAAATATTCTGAATCACAATGAGTTGTGAACCCATGGCTAGCTGTACCCCTGAACCATTGAGGGTCACACAAGCACTGGATCATTTTGTTCTCGTTGAGAGAATAAATTCAAAGAGTTGAATTTATATATAATTATAAGATAGTAAATTCAAGGAGTTGAATTTATGATAATTATATTTTGAGAGAATAAATTCAAGGAGTTGAATTTATGAGATAATAAATTCAAAAAGTTGATTTTATGATATTTAAAATTCGGCGAAAATAAATTCAATGAGTTGAATTTATAAAATTTGAGAATTTAAATTATTAAACTCACAAATTGAGTTTATTAAATATTAAATTAAATGTAGTGAGAAGTATGTTTAATGAACTTGTAGGAGTACAAGTCTGACATACTAAATAATTAAAGTTCTTCATAGGTTTTGATATAATTAATTAAACTAGTTGGACTAGTTCACTTAATTAATCAAGCCCATGAATGTTAATTATGAAACATAAATCTACAATTAAGGTAATTAGGTTAAGGATTTTGTTTTAAGGAATGAGAGCATAACCCTAGCCTCCATTCTTTTCCTTGCAATTTTCGAAAATTGCGCTCCATTCTTTAAAAAATTCAGCCACTCCAAATTTGAGGGTTTGAGTCGCCTCTCAATTTTGATATCAACGAAAAATATTTTCTATACTTTCTAGTATAAGTTAGAAGAGGAAAAAGTAATCTAGTCGTGGACCGGATTAGGAGATTGAAGAAAGAATATTTTGAAGAAAGTTCATAGGGAATTCAACAAGAGCTACATCCGCTCATATCGGAGTAGTTTATGCCGAGTGATTTAGTCACTAAACGTAAATTATAAAATCCCTATGTATGTTCTTTTAATTTAAACCATACGAGTGTCCAAGATAATATTTTGAATGTCAAAATAAAATTTTTAAACTTCCGCTGTGTTTTGGACACGAGAAAACCGATAACCCAACAAATGTCCCACAAGGCAACGACACTATGTCCACTCTCACAAGATATCCCGGAAAGAAAGAATGAAAGAAAGAAAGGAACTTTGTGTACAGCGAGATTTTATTAACCCTACAACCGTGTGTATCATACTGTAGAAAGCCCAAATCATATCACCTATATTGCTGGAACAGGCTAGTGCCCGTCTTACAAGATTCACCACAGCTGCCGATTGTGGTATCTGTAAAGAAAAGAAGGAAGCGAAGAACCAGCTCACTGAGCTATGCGAATACTCCCGTGAAAATTGCATTAACCGCCACAACAAGTCGGTTTTATATACAAGAAAAATAAGAAGCGTGCTTCTATAATTCTATTCTTAAAAGCGTGAAAGTGTAAACTACTAACACTCCCCCTTCAAGCTTGATGTGGATATGAACATCAAGCTTGAACAGTGGTTTCGACATTGGCAACAAGTTGGTAACAATGTAACAATGTGTGGAATTTCCCTTTCAAGGCTGGTGCAGATCACAAACCCCTAGAAGTCCAAGCAAATAAGCATGTTGATTCTTTCCCAAACTCTTCGTGAAAATGTCTCCAAGCTGCTGGTGGGTAGAAATGTGCTGAGTACAAATGAAGCCTTCCTTGATCTTTTCACGTACCAAGTGACAATCGATCTCTATATGTTTTGTCCTTTCATGATATACAGGGTTAGCACCGATATGGATAGCAGCCATGTTATCACAAAATAATGTGGTAGGACCTTGAACATTAATTCCCATGTCGCGCAAAAGACCAACAATCCAAACAATCTCGCAAGTAGTGGTTGCCATTGCACGATATTCAGCCTCTGCAGATGATCGTGAGACCGTGTTCTGCTTCTTGGATTTCCAAGACAGGAGCGAAGTCCCTAACTTGATACAATAACCAGTAACAGAGCGGCGAGTCATTGGACAAGCGGCCCAATCCGAATCACAATAGGCTGTAAGAGAGAAAGAAGCAGAAGGCTTCAACAGAATGCCTAGACCTGGGCTCTTCTTAATGTATTTCACCACACGAATAGCCGCATCTAAGTGAGATGTCTTCGGAGCATGCATAAATTGGCTCAAAGATTGAACTGCATAACAGATGTCAGGTCGAGTTATAGTCAGATAGATTAACCGACCAACCAAACGTTGGTATTCACCTGGATCTATTAGTAGAACATCAGCAGCAGATTTCTTCTGATTTTGTTTCATAACAGAGTCAAGTTCGTGACTAGTGAGCTTCTTATTCTGCTCCATAGGTGTGTCGAATGGTCTGGCCCCTCCCACACCTGTGTCAGCTATAAGTTCCAACGCATACTTTCGTTGGTTGAGATAAATTCCTTTCTTGGAACGGGCCACTTCAATGCCTAGGAAGTATTTGAGATGGCCAAGATCCTTAAGCTGTAGCTTAGAATGCAGGAACATTTTCAAATTCGTGATGGCTGTTGTGCTGCTCCCCGTGATGACAATATCGTCAACGTATACCACAAGTAGAGTGAGTGCATTATTATCATGCTTAAAGAACAAAGAATGATCATGTTGTGATTGACAGTAACCACCTTCAATCATGACATTCGAGAATTTCGTGTTCCGTTGGCGTGAAGCCTGTTTCAACCCATACAATGACTTTCTCAGCTTACAAACTTGATTTTCCTTTCGAATTTTGTAACCTTGTGGAAGATCCATGTAGATCTCCTCATCCAAATCTCCTTGAAGGAATGCATTGGTGACATCCATTTGAAATAGAGGCCAATTATGACTAACAGCCACATTGAGAAGACATCGAATCGTTACAATCTTTGCAGTAGGTGAAAAAGTGTCATGAAAGTCAATACCTGGCTGTTACGTGTACCCTTTTGCCACCAAGCGTGCCTTAAATCTCTCAATGCTACCATCGGATTTGAGTTTAACTTTGTATACCCAACGACATCCAATGGGTTTGACTTGTGAGGGAAGATCCACAATGTCCCATGTATGATTTCTTTCCAGAGCAACAAGCTCATCATTCATGGCATCACGCCATCGAACATCAGCAACTGCCTCATGATAGGAGTGAGGTTCTTTGACCGAAGACATAGCTGCTATAAAGTGTTGGTGTGGTTTAGAGAAGTGATCATATGTGAGATAATTGTTCATAGGATAAAGGCAGGTGTTAAGATCACGGTTTTGGGCAACTGAACAAGAGTAGTCAACTGCCCAGACAGGAGGAACTTTGGTTCGGGTGGATCTTCGTAATTGAACCTCAGATGGCATGTTATCAGAAGTTGATGCTTCATCTGAAGGCAGATCAACCGCTGGCCCTTGATCAATAAATGAAGCATCCTCCATAGATGATGGATTGAAAACGGGACCAGGCTGATTGTCAACAGCAAAGGGAAACATGTGCTCATGAAATATCACATCTCTGGAAATTATTGTCTTTCGTGTCTGTAGATTAATGAGCTTGTACCCTTTCTGTACGCTGGAATAACCAATAAAAACACACGGTACAGCACGGGGTGAAAACTTGTGGCTTATTGGCAGAGCCGAAGCATAACACAAGCATCCAAAAACTCTTAAGTTGTCTAAGGAGGGAGCCTTCTTAAACAGCATCTCAAAGGGAGTTTTATTCTTCAGCAGTGGTGTGGGAGATCTATTGATCAGATATACAGCTGTCAACACACAATCCCCCCAGTATTTGAGTGGTAAAGATGACTGAAATCGAAGTGCTCGTGCCACATCTAGAATATGTCTATGCTTTCTTTCCACTATTCCATTCTGTTGTGGTGTATAGGGACACGAGCTATTGTGTATCACTCCCAAAGAGGAAAAGAAAAGTTGACACTCACTTTTGAAGAAGTCAGTTGCATTGTCTGTTCTCACAGCTTGAATTTTTCTTGAAAATTGATTATCCACCATAGCAAAGAATAATCTAATCATTCTAAGCACGTCCAATTTGGATTGCATAAGATAGACCCATGTTCCCCTAGTGAAATCATCAACAATTGTAAGGAAATACCTCTCACCATTGTAGGTAGGGGTATGAAATGGACCCCATATGTCCATATGAATTAACTGAAATGCAAATGAGGATTTGGATGAACTAGCTTGTGGAAACTTTAGTCTACTTTGCTTTGAAACAGGACACACGGAGCAATGAGACAGTGCATCACTTATTTGTATAAAAGGCAGCATTTGCATTCTTGATATAGACATATGACCTAACCTTCTATGCCAAGTATCAGCATTGACATGTTTACAAGACTCAGTAGCCGAACATGAAAGTGGACCATCAAATTTAGGCAAAAAAGATGGAAAAGTACAACTATCCTTGGGAGTCAACTGTGACATTGTCTCTGAAGTGAAGTGATAGAGTCCATGCCTTTCTTTACCAATCCCCATTATCCTCCCAGTCTTGAGGTCCTGAAACATGCAAAAATGAGGGTAAAATGTGACAAAGCAATCATGATTCCTTGTGAACTTGGAGACCGAGAGGAGGTTGAATTGAAAGTGTGGTATGTATAGGACATGTTCAAGTTCAATAGAACTTGTCAATGAGGCCGTGCCAACTTTATCAATACTAGCCCTATTACCATATGGTAGTCTCACTGTGCCAGAGGAACTTGTCACAGATTTAGGGCCATTTAACAAAGAGCAATCACCAATCATGTGCTCATTGGATCCTGTGTCAATGATCCATTCTGTGCTTATATTGTTTGAGTTAGTACCTGCCATATTCACAGCTGGTGTACAATCATCTGATGCCTTGCCATTGCCCAAAAGCTTTAGGATTTCAGCATATTGGCCAGGAGTAAAGAGAGATGGAGTTCCAGTCACTGACTTTGAATGATCAACAGCAGAGTTTTCTTCTACAAAATTGGCATCTCCTGACATCTTTCTGCTCTTCCAATTATCCCTGTATACATTTTTATTTGGTTCTTTACTTGAGGATTTGTGCAGCTTATGCCATGGAGGATAGCCAACAAGTTTATAACAATGTTCCTTGGTATGACCGTTGTAATTACAGTGATCACAAATCAAGTTTGGCTTTTCCTTGATTGTTTTACCTCCCTTGTATTGATTAGTATAGAAGGCTGCTACTGGAACTTCAACCGAGGATAATGCTCTATGAGATTCCTCCTGAGACAACAAGGAAAATGCTTGTCCAACTGTAGGCAATGGGGCCATCATTAAGATCTGACTTCTTATATGCATGTAACTGTCATTGAGTCCCATCAAAACTGAAGAAGTCGATGCTGTTGTTCATGCTCCAAGTATTTCCTAGCAGCATCACACTCACACGATGGCAAAACAACGAGAGCTGAATATTCATCCCAAAGCTGCTTAAGTTTACAATAATACGTGGAGACAGTATTATTACCTTGAGTGAGTCGTCCAATTTCTCTGTGCAGCGAGAAAACTCTCGATCCATTGATCTTGTCAAATTGCTCCTTCAGATCTAGCCACACTGCTGAAGCATCTGATGCATATATTATTCCACCAAAAATTTCCTTTGATACGGTGTTCATTATCCAAGACAACACAAGCGCATTACATCTTTCCCACTGAAGCAAAGTTGGACTCCCAGCTGGTGGTCGTCGACAGCTTCCATCGATTAAGGCGATCTTGTTCTTTGCTCGCAGTGCGATCAGCATAGCTCTGCTCCAGATACCGTAGTTTTCCACCCCAATTAACTGATCACTCACTTGATTTGTTCCCGGAGTATCAGAAGGATGGATGTATAGCGGATCATTAAAATTGCTATTGTTTGCCATTGGATCGTTGAAACAAATCAGCTATGAAATGCTTTATAGCTGCTGAATCGATGCGATTGAATTAAAAATTGAGCTCCAGGTAGAAACCCTACGGCTCTGATACTATGTAAAGAAAAGAAGGAAGCGAAGAACCAGCTCACTGAGCTATGCGAATACTCCCGTGAAAATTGCATTAACCGCCACAACAAGTCGGTTTTATATACAAGAAAAATAAGAAGCGTGCTTCTATAATTCTATTCTTAAAAGCGTGAAAGTGTAAACTACTAACAGTATCAATGATTGTGTCTTAGTAGCAATGTTGCCAATTGCCCCGTTTTTCATCGATGAAAAAGAATATCCAACCTACAGCTGTGCTCAGTTCCCTCTAAGCTAATCCTCAAGTTCAGATCTTGTGATTTCAGAGGCAGGGTGGCACAGATTTCCCCATGGCTCAATTCTGGAATAGTTTATGCCCAATATAATTTCAGGAATTGAAGGTAAAACTGCTGCGGACTAATGACACTCCAAGTTAGAATACAGAAGTAGGTCGTTTTATCGGTGAGTGATTGTAAAAATACAGTCTGCATTGAAACAAGGAACTGCTTATCAAAAGATTTCTAATTATATGTTACTTTATATTAAACTTTTCATCATTTCCAAAAAAATATTATATTATAATACAAAATATATTATTTTAAGACAGCTTATCAAAAGATTTCTAATATGCTTTTTTGCATTTGCAATAATAATTTATTTCCTCAAACCAAATTAAACATGTAATTTTTTTCCCACCAAAGCAATAATCTTTAAAATAAAAAAAACTTGACGTGAATAACAGAAAACAAAGGAAAATGTAAAGCAAGGAACCCAGAAACATACGTGTTCTACGCTGAAGGAGCCTCCTTTCACCTGAATCGTGGGATCCAAATATACCATCTGCATCATCATTTGAACAAAAAACATAATACTTTCCATAAAGAAATAAGATTTTCACGAATCGGGCAAACAAATGGAAACCCGCAAACCTGAAATGAAAGGGGAAGCTTCGAAAGAGGTGGAAACACACTTCATCCCACATAAACCCATCACTCTAAAGCCATAAAAATCTGCCTCAAGCAAACTAATACATAAATTCACACAAAAAATACCCAGAAATCGTACGTAAGAAGCCAATAACTCTTTTTACGTACAGAGCCGGAAATGTGCATATTACAGTCACGTAACAGATGTAAATGTATTTATTACAATAAATGGATTATGGATCTAAAATAACTCAGTACATTACACAGAAAAGTCCTGAAATTATTTATTTGCGGGGTTAGAAAGTTACGTCCACAAAGAGTGATCGTAGACAAATGCTGGAAAGGGGCCGTGCCCATGTTCAATACTCAACAGCGGGTTCCACAGGCGAAGACACGGTCTTCCACAGAAACCTGTTACCGTCTGACCAGACGACTTTTGATATGACCGTACGAATGGCCACGCGTGATCGGCAACACATGCATTCTGTAGAGGGAGATGGAATAGGGTGTTCCAAAGGTTTTCGGCCTCGTTCCCAAATTATGAAACTTCGTAAAAATTATGGAAAGATGATCGGCTTGGGGAGGAACTTTTATAGTCCTAAACTTGATATTTTCGTTATAAATATATTAGTATTAAATTTGAGATCTTGATGTCCAAATATAAACGAGCTAATTGCAGCAATTCTTTCCTGGAAAAATAAAAACTTCAAAGAACTAGGAAGTCTAACAGTATGGAGTGTTGAATTTTTCCTTTGTCCCCCTTTTCCTTAATTTGATCATGTGCATGGCACTTAACCAGACAGTAACGTTGATAACTGACTTTAACTTCATTGCACAACGCACGCATGAATGTTTTACGTTACTTGTATGTATCGGTATTAGTTCAAAACTTACTGTGCAATTCAGTTTAGTGCCTTTTTCGCTCTTCATTGTTGAGTGAACGACTACTTATGAACTATTTTTCTGGAAAACAAAATAACATTGTTTCTTGATCATATCATTTGCAGAATGAGTAATTCATTACATGGTTATCATCACAACAGCGGTGCTTCGCTAATGTAAGATGATTCACCAGCTTCATTCCGCTCTTCTCGACGCCATTTCAAGAGTTCACCCTCCACAACCTTCTTCGCGGCCTCGGCCATCTCTGCCCTCTTTAATGCATCTTCGGTTTCTGATTGTATATCCGCCATCTCTTTCAGAATTTCATCTACTTTTGTCACCAGTTGTCTTTCGTTTGTGTTCACGATCTCCACCTGAGCCATGGCAGTAGCCACATTTACATCAACCTTATTTGTGAGGTCCTCAATCTTCTTCTTCATCGACTCGAACTCCTCAACCGACAATTTGATCTTTCTCATAGATCCCGATCCTCGTGAGTTGTCTGCATTAGTTCTTGGTGAATTATGGATTTGATCGTCAGCGAGTTTCTCAGCTAGTTTGGCTGCTTCGGCTTCCTTTAGTGCGATTACCAGCTTTTCCTCAGCTTCCTTTGCTGAAATTCTTGCCGATTCGGCTTCTTGTTTAAATGACTCGGCATCTCTCCTCATCACTTCTGCTTCAAGTATAGCCTTTTCAGTTTTTATCTTCTCAACATCAGCTTGCATTTGCTGAATCGCTGATTCTGTTTCTAATGCTTTCTGTTCGGATTCAGATTGCTCCTTCTTCAATCCCTCTAGCTCCAGTTTAAGCGACTCGACAGATTTTTGGATTGCTTTTTCTTCTGCAACAACTTCTTGTAGAGCCCTTTTTGCATCATCGATTTCCGATTCTACGGTTGCTAAAGAACTCAAATCTGATTCACGTACTGTATTAAGTTGCTCCCGCATAACCCTGATTGCTTCGGTTGTTGCCTCGAGCTTCTCCTCGAGAACTTCTTCAGACTCGTATTCTTCCATCAAACGCTTTACTTCCTCCTCGACTTCTTCCTTACCGGTTTTATGCTTCTGTAATAACGCCTCCTTTTCTTCCATAATTATCGTGTGCTCTTCTATGGCCTGAGAGGAGGCAGTCTTAACCTGGTCAAGCGTTTCCCTTAAGGCAGCAACTTCATTTGAAAGCTGGCTTTGTCTCTCTTCGTTCACTTTGATGGAATGTTGGGAGTCTTCTGCTTGCTGGAAAGCTGCTAATTTTCCTTCTATGGCTGCATCAAAATCTTGCCGAAGATTGGTAAGTTCTTGTTTAGCAGCAATAAGTTCTCCAGATGACGCCTTGTAGAGTTCCCGTTCATTTTCCACATCTATTTTCCATGCATCGCTGCCCAGTTGAGCTCTCATAGATTTTTGCTTTTCAAGATGAGTGGCTCGAGTCTTTGCGGCTTCTGTTGATTGAATCGCAGCCTGCTTGGATTCGCTAAGGGTTTCTAGCTTGTATGTTAGATCTACCATTGTTCTGTTTGCCCTCTGCAGCTCACGTAATGCTTGAGCCTTTGCGGTTTCGGCATTTCTCATCTGATCCTTGTAGTAGTCAAGTTCCCTAAGCATCATGTGGTGTTGTGTCTCTTTCTCTAGAACTCTCTGCACCATAGAAGTAAAGAAAATTCATAAATCAAGTGAATTTGAACAAATGCAGTATTGTTATTGTTTTAATCTATACAACAGCACAAAAACAGAAATTTCAGAAATACATATAGTACAGCAACATTTGCACCTTCAAATGGAAACAAAAGAACCACAATTGAATCAATCTTACAATTTCCATCTACTATACCTCGTCAACTTTGGATTTCTTGTTCACAGGCATTGCTTTAGGCGAACCAACGTCCTTAAATAAGCTCACAGCAGCCTTGACCGATTGAAACGGTGCACTGGTATCGATTTCTCCGGTATCTGGTCTTGGAGAGTTCGTGGCCCTTGGACTTTCCATGATTGTGGGAGAACCAGCGGAGACTGGAGAACCAACGGACCTCGGAGACGCTGGACCGCTGTACCTTGTTCTTACGTTGAAACCGAACATTTTGTGTCGCTTCAGTTCACCCACAACCTACAAAATCATCAGAAAATTGTCAACACTCACCCTCAAGATCTGAATGGATTTTTTTTTTGTATAGAGAAAATGAAACCAAGGGTCTGTTAAATTTTTTCGAAATATTTGACATAAAGATTCAATTTTCTTGATTTAAAGAAACCAAAGAAAAACATGGTACCTCAAAAGTTTCACTTCAAATAACATGCATGAAATCAGAAAAGGAAATGTATACAACTTCGAATCTTGACACGGTTTCTTGAAAACCCTTTTACTTTTTTTCTTTTGCCCGATTGTTTCGTATATGATTTTGCATTCAAAAGTGAAATTATAAATAAGAGAAAATGTGAATCGATGGATGAATTGTTTCTTGAAACAGTAATCATCCATTTGTCTTATTTGTTTCTTCCTTCCCTTCATATGCTCCGTGGAGAAGCTATAATTGCGCAGTATCTTCCATTTCAATGTTCCTTCTCCAAAACTTCTCTGCATATGCCTATTTCTTGAAATAGAAAATACGTTTTGATTTATAGAAAAAACTTGTGTGAGACGTTCTCACGAGTCCTATTTTATGAGATGGATATCTTATTTGAGTCATCCATGAAAAAGTATTACTTTTTATGTTAAGAGTATTACTTTTTATTGCGAATATCGGTAGGGTTGAACTGTCTCACAGATAAAGATTCGTAAGACCGTCTCACAATTGACCTACTCTTGATTTATTGGTCTGGTCTAGGCTATATCTAGGAGCACTGTCTTATACAAAATACATAGAGAGTATCTGTGAGGGCCCGTGCACTTAATTAATATTTAATTATCAAACAACAAGGATTAATTGGCGTAAACAGCGAAAACGAGTTTAAAAACGTTCATTAGGGCCTACAGAAATTTCGGCATGACCTCCCCGTAAGTAGGACATCCCAAAAATCTCAAAACACAACAACAATAATATAAGCTCGAAAATAACATCAAGTTCACAATCAACCACACAAACATCCTACAGCCGCACTGGCCAGGACTAGACACGACATACCACAATTAAAATCCCAAACAACATAAAAAATATCACCATACAGCTACACAGGGCATCTCCCTGGCAAATGTATCAAACCAGCATAATATATATAAATATCTGGGAACTCTGACACAAACCGACTGACTACTGGGTACCACTCGCTGACGCTCCACCAGACGCGTCAAATCCCCTGGAATGACCTGCTATGGCATCAAAAACAACCACAACATAAAAAGAAAACAGGGGTCGGACCCCAGTACGACAAACCAGTAAAATCACGACGTATATAAAAGACATGTAATAATACCAAGTAAATGCAATGATATGCGATGCATGAATGGTAACAATGGAATAACGGATACCAAATGGAGTCCAAACGAATAGCATCATCAACAGTAACAGTGGCCACCCGTGCCAGGAATGCAGCATCAAATCGCCGCTCGTCCATGCACGTAGCATCGGGAATGCGAGTAGCTAAGTCGCTCGTCCCTAGCTGTCATCTGGGAATGTGGCTAATCCTAACCCACTCGTCCCTCTGATGACTCAATATATCTCAACAGAATCAACATAAATCGCCGTCAAAGGAGTCAAGGCTCAATATGTTATGTCAATATAATTTATGCATGAATGCATCAAAATAAACATTCAAAGCACGTAATAGCAAACAACATTCACCGAATATTCTTACACGCCAATATAAGCGTCATAATAATATAGGTTTGAGCGTACTTCAACTTCAACTTACAATACCACAGTAATTTCTTAAGGACTATCGGCTGAACTCGCCCAACAATAAAACCTACAATATACATTCGCTATACACTTCAATACAATGCATTCCAAACGATTAAACCAAAATAAATCGGCTCGGTTAAAATTCGAAATCCGGGCAGCCTATATAAATCTTATACAATCTGAATTCAAGCTTAATACCTCAATAAACGAAACTAGAATGCACAACGGTAATTTCGCAAAGATGGCTCGCCAGAAAATGTCGCCGGAAACACTGTTCACGATCTGAAAAACGAGCTGGAAATTAGGGGAAAGCTTAGTACTTTACTATACAAACTAATCCACCAAAATACCACTAAGAATTGAATCCGAAAATCTTACCTAGAACTGAATCGAAGCTCACGCACAGTGCTGGAAAACAGGACCGATCGAGCTCGTAACCTTCCAATTCAAGGTAGGAAAGACTCTAATATACTGGAGGAAGAAGATTGCTACGCCGCTACACTAGAAATCTGGCCGTTGTGAGCATCGCACGCTTGCTGCAGAAGAAGGAGAAAGGCGACAGGCAAGGCTGGAGAAGAGTTTCTGGATTTTGAGCGTACTGATTTCTATCAAATGGGTTTGGGTATTTAAAATTAAATGGTAATGGGCTGGGCCTAGTTTAGGTATTGGGCCTCACAGTATCACTCTCAGTATAACATAAAATGAACTCGTGAGAGACATCACGTTTTTATTACATTGCAATGAATGTATCTATATTAAACATAAATTAAATATAATTTTCAAAACATAATTTTTTCAATGGATTGTCTACATTATCATCAATTCATCACGACATTCAATGAGCGAGCGTGGGATTATTGTTTTTAATTGTTTCTATCATATTAATCGATTCCAAAGTTTTCAATAAATTTATCAATCACAATCTTTTTACTCTTGAAGCTTTTTAATTAGAGAACTTTGATTTTATTAAAAGAACAAAATACGAATTAATTCCAAAGTTTACAATATAATTAACTGTTTTTTGGGACAATTTGCATACAGTATTTTAAAAATATCTCCCACGAGTGTTGAGTAGAGAAGGGAAAGCAAGGCCAGTCCATTTTATTAGCAGGAAACAGCTGAAAGCGCACACGATTTTCGCGAAATTCGAATGAATTCGCTACTTATGTCTCTTGTCTTCCGACATTTTTGCGCAGAAATTGACCTAATCACGTTATACATTCCATTTTTTAAATAAATAGTTGACCAAGATTAAAACACAAAATAACATGTTCAACGGATTTTGAATTGCCGTTGTTGTTTTCCCTTTGAGTTGTAGCACAAAAATTGAATTTCGAGACATCATTGCTATGAAGTTGTGCTTGTACAGACAGGTAATGGTCTTTCCAATTCTTAACTAAGAGTTTGTCTACTTTTCTAGGATTATAAGAATTTTTTTGCATACGATTGATTGAAAACTTTTATCGGCTGAGAATTAGTAATTATGGTGTCTCTTCCATCGAAAACTTCGTGGATGAAAAGGCAGATTGGAAATGTTTTGTGACATATGAGGGACAAGTAGATAAACATAGGAGCCCCGTTAGTTAAAAATGAGTCTAGGTTGCCGGAGATCGTGGTTTCACCTTATGTAGAGATGGCGTTTATGAGTGACGACTTAGCATTTGAATACTAAGGGAATTTTGCTAGGTAAAAATGGATTTTCTGTTCGGAAGGAGAGGTCGAGGTTGAGTCCTCAGTTAGGGGTTTACAAGAGAGATTTTGTTTGTTACAGGTCAAGATTTGAACCCACGAGAAAGAAACAAACTGGCCAACATCAAAGGGACATGAAATCGGCTGGATGTGGATGTGGATGTGATGCGAAATTGTACTTGTCCAAAGAGATTGTAGATGAGGTTTCTCAGTGGTTTGTTTAGTAATATACATAACCACAAACTATTAAAGGATGATCAAGTTCGGTTGCTACCAGCTTGTTTCTCTGATTCTTTGTTGTATTCTATCTTCACTGAATAGAAATGAAGGATATTTCCATCAGATGTTAATATCCAACAGCAGTGTAATGTACCATGATATTCTATTTGAATAACTTGAATCGTTCACTTTTGGTTCACTCAACAAATATCAGCATATTTTAGAAGAGTGGTCAAGACTTGACAGGTACACTAAAACGTGCAGGTAGTCAGGTTTGTTGAACTTGAAAAGAGGATACATGTCCTCTTATCGGACAGGATTGAAATCCTGGAGATTTTGTCGGTGAGATTCATATTGCTATCTTGTAATTAATGTTCCATTCTTCAACCTTGATGCTGGAAGCACATGGTGTTTATCTCCAAGAATCCATCTCTACTAAAAGAATAAAATTCTCAGTACTCCATTCTACATCCTTAATGATCTATTAATTTGTAAATCAGAACATTTAATTATTTCACAAAAATTGTTACATTCTCTTACCAGAAATTGCCTCCAAAAATATCAGTTGATGTGATTATTTCTTGTTTCTTGTCATCCATTTAGAGCAGGTACAAGGGGGAGTCTTCCTCACAAGCAGCTTCCTCCCCAGCGTTCGAGCATATGAGTGGTCCTGCTTGGATGATCTAGCTATTGCAGATCAATCTCAGACTTCAAATTTTCTTTAAAATAATATTAAAAAAATAATTAAAAATCGAAAAATTGGAAAATAAATATGAAATATTGCTAACGGCCATATTTTCAAAATCCAAGCTTGCTCCTATAAATTATCCTCATTACACCTTCAAAAGTTCACAATTTCTTCCATTTTAATTCCAAAACTCGAGATTTCTTCCACTTTCATTTCATTTTCAATCCAAATTCGAAAATGAATCCTTAGAGAAATGATGATCTCAATAATCCTTCACCAAATTCTTCTCAATTCACGACGAGCAAATTTGGAGCCTTATATTTAACCAAACTCAATTCTCCCAAATTCCATCCAAGTCCTTCCTACTTTTGAAACCACATTTCTAAACCAAAAAGAAAAGTGAAGAAGATTGTTGGTGACGATGAGGGTGAAGGCCTCACAAGGAAATATTGGAAGAAGACTAAAGATGAACGTCTCGCAATGACATGGTGCAATGCTTCCGCCGAACCGACACTTGACGATTATCAAAGCAATGCTAGTTTTTGGGGATTAGTCTGGAATAAATATAAACATGAGTTGCCAAATTTAAGGAAAGTACGTGCACAAGACAACATGAGGCTGATGTTGTGAAACGAGTGTTCGTGTTCCAAAACAAAATGAGTGAACTAGAAGCACTCAACCAAAGTGGGTTGTCATTTGAGATGAAGTTATTCATTCAGAAATATTTTTTGTAATTAAAATTCAACGAATTCCTAATTAGATTTTTTTTATTGAGTATGCTCAAGCTCAAACGATGTTTGAGCAAGATTATGGAAGTCCGTGATCCAATGAGAAAGCTTGGTTAGTGCTGACCGAGCAACCAAAATGGAAGATATGTTGTTTCGAAAAATTCAAAAGAGTTTTGACGAATGCTACCAAGAAGCTGAAGAATATTGAGGTGAATCGTCTTCATCTCCTTTCTCTGCAATCTCCAATACACACCACCGAGGAAGAAGACGATGTGCAGGAAGTGAACAAAACCATTAGACCAATAAGAATGAACAACTTCAAAAAGCCTTGAAAGGAGAAGGATTGAAAGATGCAACATGATGGAAATGTTCAAAACAATGCATGAAAGAGATTATAAAAAAAGAACGAGGGGATTGCTCTAGCAAAAAGTTCAACGTCGATATTATACGAGGATACAAAAACAAATTATTCGTAAAAAATTCAATCGATGATCTATTTAGTTCGTAATTTAATTATTTTTATTTTTTATTTCATGTATTTTTTAATTTCATATAACTTTTAAAATTTTAATTATGTGTAATTTAAATTTGTTATAATTATTTGCAATTTTATTATGTTTTTTTAAAAAAAAATTAAATGATAGAAATTAAAAATTAATATTTCAACATCATCTATGTTGCATTATGTCAATACGATAAGAAAATGAGATGAAGTTACCAATGCCGACATTAGCATGACCAACTTCATCACACAATTTTACATAGTCTTAAGCACAAATTCAATGTTGCTGGTCTTAGAATGAATTAGCATGCACATTCATCGATGTATATCTATGAAACACGAAAAGAAATACAACTATTTAAAGTTTCTGAACTATCATCTCCCAGCAACACGTTTGACACATCGCATGGAACAAGATTTCCAGATACAGAGCACAATCTCACATACATGGAACAAGATACACATTTTCATTATCATGGATTAGGTTGGTTACCACCTTCCGCTGTTCTTTCCTGCATTGCCTCCATACAAACGGAAGAGGCTAAAAGCTGAAATGGCAGACAATATGACCATGGAAAGGCTCGCCAGTAGCGCGCTGGCTAAGCCATCTCCGCTTTGGTTGCAATATTTCTCGTACAGTTTGCATATCTTCATCCACTGCAGTTCCTTCTGACCAAACTTGGCAAATATTCCTGACTGCAAAGCAGCAGAAACCGTGGCTAAATTCAAGTAGGCCATTATCTGCACAAGTGAGACAACATAAAAAAAATAAACTAACTAAAACCGAGAGTACTTTAGATTGAACCAAACAATTTTATACGACGGATGTGAATTTAGTCTAACATATGATAAAATGATCATTCCAGGATATATAGTTGTCATAGTTACGGCAAGAACTGTCAAACATCCAACAAAGCCATGTGATGTGAATACAGAAACAAAAAGCACTCATGGTCAATTTGGTTTGATTTTTCTATTAGCTGTTCTTCCTTATCGGCCACCCTAAACCCCAAATCCATAGTGACTGCAACAATCTTTGGTCGCAGTCACCCTGCAATATGATCATTTTAAGTGATACTTCTCAACCAGATCTTCTGTCATTAACTTGTTGTGACCCCACTGTGAATTAATAATCATGTGATAATACTTCAATATGTAGTTAGAAAAACTTTTTTCAAAAACATACAGCTTGCTCGGTCCAGAGAGTTCTAAGTTATTAACTTGGAACATATAGCACATCCATGTGCAAATGCAAAGAGTAAATCCCCAACTACAAGGAAAATGTAAAAGAAGAACGGAGAATATGTGAACAAAACACATAATATCTCAGATACCATCCTACACTGAATCATACACACCAAATAATTTAATAATTATCTCATCATATCATACTTTCTACGACTCAAACAATCAATCACTTATCTATCCAACATCACAACCAAATGCAACCTTAAATTAAGATATTAAATAGACGAAAACATCAGCGTATGCACTTAGAGGATAGATTCGGATCATTCGGATCACACATCTAGTTTCTAGGAGAAAATCCATGTTTCATAACTTTATCAAAACTTCAAGACATTTAACACTATATACTTAATCAAAACTCCTTCAAATTTTATAGTCTCTGTTTTCGGTATCATAGATTGAATTTACCGAATTCAAAACATGCATGAATAATATTTGTAGTTCCTTACAAATCAGATTTTATACTGAAATTTTTTGCTTATTTTGGATCTATTTGGTTGGATAAAAGCACTGATGAGAATAAGTCAAGCCAGACAATTTGTAGGACATAAAAAAACAATGATTCAGCTTTGATTTATCCATGAAAGATCAAGATTCTATAGAGAGGACATAAGAAAAAAAAATCAATGCAATCACTTAAACACCTGATCACCAGAGAAAATAGCCCAAGCCAAGGTCTTATTCAACAGCACACTCCCTCTAATCATACTCTGAACGCACCTCAAAACATGAACAAGTGAGTAAGCAACAGCTAATCCATCGGTCACCACCAAAAATCTGTAAATGTTGGAACAAATTAGCCAAGATTTTACTCATATGTTTGAAGAACAAACTCCTTAGAAACCCTTAAAACAGAAACAGAAACAGAAGACAGATCTTCTTACACAACTGCTTTCATGTCTGTAAATTTGGCCTCCTTCCTAATTGTGAAAATCTCCTTGACCTCATAGTCTGACACTATAAGAACAATAGAAATAATGGCCAAGGCACAAATCAAACACCTCAAAAGCAGCTCGGCTAGTCTCACCCGCCTATCAATCACCTTCAAACTGCACCCATGGTATACAGGAACATTACCAGGACTAACACCAACACCAACACCAACACCAACATAACTCATATTTACAAGTAATGAGGAGAGAAATCAACCAAAAGTTAAGCAGAAGGCAACCCAAAGGCCAAAATCAAGAATACCAAAAGAAAGTAGCAACTATGAACAACACCGCTTGTTCAACTACCTACATTCTCCCTATTTATATCGACACCCAATAATATTTAAAGAAAAAACATTTTCCTTCATTTTTTTTCACAATTTTGATAATTTTTTCCACATTTATTGCTTTCAAATAAATTTATCTAAAAATGGGGAGCTTAGCTCAAGGGTTGCATGACAGAGTGCCAGAACAACTAAAGAAAGCATTAAAAAAATAGCAATTCACTGTAAGCTAAGGGAAAGGGCATTCAAGATTCAAGATTCAAGATTCAAGTTTCAAGAAGCAATAAATAAAAGCTTGTTGTGAGGTGTTCAGATACCTAGGACAACATTTAAAACAATGGTCTAAAATTTTGGACTGGTTTTATGGGAAGAAGCAGTAGTTTCTTGTTTCAAGAAAATGGAAGAGATATAAAAGAGTAGGCTTTATTCTTGAGAGTGGCCCCCTTCACTTGTCTCTCTCATATTCAATGAGGTTGGTAAGATTGAATTTATGATCGCCCATTCCTCCTTGTGCAAAGTAAGTGGGACTAGACTCGGAGAAAAAGTGTTGGGTTTTCTTTCTCTAAGTGGTGTGGCCAAGATTTCAGTAGGATTGCTTGACATTTGAGTGGTGGACAATGAATGTTTTCGAATATTTGATCTACCGTAACAGTGATTACTATCAAACTATCTCGAAAATTGCCATTTTAGTTTAGCCCAAGTCGTAAAGTATGCAATCTAATAATAGTACAAAGCCCTGCAGTCCAAATGAACCAGACACATTGCTCGATATTCAGAAAGAAAGTGAAACCATGAATGAATTAAGTCATATATCTCTCTCTTTTTAATTTCTTGATTTCTGAATGGGGTGGGTTGTTGAGCAAAATTTGGGATTATCAGAACTTTCAAATTGATTATTGAACTAACTAACAAACCGAACATAATCGCTGAATTGAACTACTCGATTTAATTTGAGTGTAAACCTTCAAACTAATACAATAGTTTGCAAAATATGTTAGTCAAGTAAATCGCATGAGACAATTTTTTTATTATATGATTGCAAAAAAATGTATTGGTAGAAGAAATCGAACTCCTGACAACTTAATTTTCGATATTATTTTTTCATTTGCGAAAATCCCCCCTCCTTTTTTTTTGGGTTCTTGTCCAAATTTTCTCTTCCGGTCAACGTCTTTTGTGGGTTTTTTTTTTTTGGAACAATGAATAAGCATTTAATTCTTTTGGATTCATAATTTTAATTTATCATGATTTCATTTTAAATCTTATTAATAATCAACTTCGAATTGACTTACTTCATTAGCCATTTTAAATAATTTTTAACATTATGTTTTATTTTCCTAAAAAAATTGTGCATGGCGTAACGTATACATTTATTTCCAGAATTATGTTAGTTTAAAGTATAAGAGAGTGTTTGCAATTACTTATTTAAGATTCGTTTTATTTTAAAAAAATTAGCTTAGTTTTTTTTAAAAAAAATTTGGTTTAATTGGAAAACATAGTTTATCATACATAAACGTTGGATATCAGCGACATATTATGATAAAGTGACGGGAAATTGATTATTCTAACTCACTTCCAAGTCATAATTTTAAAAATGACATTCTTTACTAAACATTTTACATTATGTCTTATATAATTGAAATATCCTATATTGTCTTTTTTTATTTTAAATTATTTGCTCCAATTATTTACTGCCTATTTATCAGGAAAAAATAAATAAACAAAGAGGCAGATTCGTGTCAATTGTCATGGACTTCATTCTTCTTCTCCGCCATTGCTCTACATTTCTGTTTATTATTTCAAGTAAGTTACTTTACGATCATTTTTCAATCTATGTTCTCAATATTTATGCACTTTTAAACTTGCGTCATTCAATATTTCAAAAAATGCACACATATTTCAATTGCAATAAATAGCAAATCATCCATTTATTTCAACTTAAAAATATTCTTAATTTAAAAAAAAAAACTTAAAATTATGGAAAAATCAAGTCAAATTTTGGAAAAAAAAAAATTAAATCAAAATTAGAAAATTTTATTGGAGTCAATATATTCAACAGTTTGACAGAAACAAAACTGTTTTGCCATATATATATATACATATATATTATCATAAACAAAAAAAACTAGAACGGAGAACTAAAATGGATGTGCTTCAAAACTCTTAACGCACGTAATTGATGAGAGAAGAAAAGAGATTGAGAGAGAAATTGACGGTGAGTAGGGTTTAAAAGATATCTTTATAATTTGATATAATAAAAAGATTATTTTGATAAATTAACTTAATCGAAGGCTAAAATTGATTATAGTAATTTGATGGAAAGTATTTAAGAAAATCTCTAGTAAGTAATCGATGTAACACAAAAAGACACATTCAAAATAAATTTTCAGTTTTTTTTTTAAAAAAAATTTAACATTATAGTTTGAAAATCCTGAAACGCGAAATCAATATAAACACCGTATGTCTAAAGATAAAGACGTCGAAGAAGGAAAAAGAACGTAGACGCTTATAAGCTGGAGCTTCAAGGTAACTCTTCAAACTTGCAGGAATCATGGCCTGCAAATTTGTCAAAGTAATTCTAATGAACACATCTCCCGACTCGGATTTTTTTTACTAGTTACGAGAAAACAAATATCATATCTTGAGAAAAATCTTCTTACTTGGATCAAGACCGGTAAGAACTGCAGCACCTCTGAAATAGCAACTCCCTCCTTTGTGCTTCATGTTCTGATAATAGCTATTGAATGCATACGAGGCATGAGCTATTACCGTGTTGGGAAGATAACATCTTTGGTTCAATTTAAGCACACTGCAATCTGCACCATTCCCACATGCCCAATCCATAGCCCTCAGCAGCTCGTCTTCGGGAGTCTGCTCGTCCGCTACGCAGTAATCCGCAAATTGTCCATCTAACACATGTTGAGATATATTAAGGACTAATATGTATATAAGACTTTGAAAAATCCGAAAAGAAAAAACAAGAAGATTAATGGATACCCGAATTTCGTAAAATCGATAACAAAAAGGTAAGAGCAAACAGAGTTTTCCTTGGCAGAGCCCACATGAGAATTAAGATGTTCTAGCAGCTTAGGCTTGATTTGAACTTCAAATGGGAATCCTTTATAATAAGCAAGGTGCTGAGATGGAGTGAACAAGAAACCATGGAAATAATAATATTCTTTTCTTGGAAAAGTTGAATACCCAAGCAAATGCTTTTGCTTTTTCAAGATCCCGTGATAATAAGAAGTCCATATTCTTTTGGATAACATGGATAGTGTTCTTGTGGATAAAATGCACTGGTTACTCTATCGTAGCCTAACGTCCCAAGTGGGAACTACATGGTTGGATGTCTCCACCATCGATCATTCACGTGTAATGTTGAGTTGTGTTCATACTACTATCAGGTATTACCTTAACGTTCAACTATGATATTTTGTTACATTAGCACTATCAATATTAACATTACTCATGTGTTGAGCTATTAATTATTGGATACACGATATATGTATTACTCTGAATGTAACATCTGATCGATCATATTCATATGAATATCCAGCTTGCAACTATTGCTTCCTCGGTATATAGCTACACGGAATCGTGATCTCCGACACCACCTGACACCTAAGAGCTCAGCAAATGGACGCTGGACAGATCTAGAACAAAGTTCGGTAAATTTTATATTACTCGTTTGAATGTCTAACAACCCGACAAAACAAACCTAGCTAGAACTAATCCATGCTGGGAAAAGATATAATTTTATCACGAGCGTATATCTACATAGCCAAACATATTATTTAGGTGTATGGTTTTTCTTTGTCTTTAAATCAAAAATATATTGTTGGATAATATTGAGGAGATAAATACAATCATCCATGTAAGATATTCATACAATTATATATGTTTTTCTATTTAATAAAATAATAAACTCGAAAAAATAGATAATTAAAACCTCGAAATACATGTAATTTAATTTGAAAAAAATATATTCTATATAAATCTATATAAAAGGCTTCAAATATCTATACATTTATAATGCTTATCCAAATGTAGTAAAGTGTGACAGAAAATACTAAAGTTCCAACATTTGTGAGCGACTTAAGAATCGTTATAATTTAGAAATTGACTCGATATCATCATTACAGAGCGTCCACTAATTTAGCGAAGTCTTCTCGATTTCACGGATTAAAAACATACTCAAAAACTTTTGTTAAATTGTCTACAAATCAATTTTTTAGACAAATATCTTATTCGATGTTACCTTAAAAAAATATTATTTTTTATCTAAAATTATTACGTAGGTTTCAAATATGATTTTTCGGGAGATCTTCTCTCGTCAGATGCTACAAAAATCTTATGGTCACACACTGATTTATATCACTGCTTCTAATTGATAGCTCGTATAATGGCATCTGCCGCTTTGTGCAGAAGTTTCTTTGCCCGTCGCCTCCTGAATTCCTCTTCACCATCTCGCTTCCAAAAATCCCAATTCTTTACATCACTAATTAGCGTGAGTTCTGTATTTTGTTAGTTTATTTTTCTTTATGTTTGTTATGGCTAATCTTGTTGCTGGTGCCAGTTTGACGATGAATTTTGCACTTTTTCCATGGTGGCAATTTGATTTTCTTGAGAATTCTCTTTGAAAGGGTTGTTGCTGATCACAGAGAATGTATAGGTTTTGATGGGCAAATCCCTCGCTTTAAACTTTAGGGATGATGGTATAACTTGTTCCAAAATGATGGATAGCTCTAGGTTTTACTTCCTTGTGGAATAATCGACTATATTGTGTTGCATTTGTATCCGGTGTGAACTTATTTTTCTAATGGATTTCCGAAAAGGTTGTGCTTTGTAATAAATATCCTAACTGAAAATGTTATTTATCGTGAATATGGTTTTTTGGGTTCGAGTAAGTGCATAATTTTAACCAGAATTTCCCGGGTTTCATAATTAATATAACCCTCTGTTCCGGTACAAAAGAGTAATTATACATTTATACGCCATTCAACTGTGAGGGTGGTGATTGTGAATCTGTGATGGTTTAAGCTATTTGTTTAATCCTTGACCTCTTGAGAATTTATTGTGAATTATTTGATCGAGATAGGAAGCAAATTGTGTAAATGCTTCCCAAATATTTCTCTCAAAATTTTTAACGAGAGCTTCACCTACTCTGTTGCATTTCTATCAAGTTTAAATATTTGAAGTTTCATATGATTGCAGTTATATATTGCAGTTAATTTTCTTTTCTTCCCCGCATAAATTTGCGTGGACTGTCAGATTAGTTCTTGCACGCGATGGATTGATTATCCCTTTCATGCAGAAGAGACCAACTCAATCACAGTTTATTTCCCACCATTTGGCATATAAGAATCCAGTACCCATTTCTTGTAGCATGTCTTCTGCTGCGGTTGCATCGCAATCTTCATTTTCCATGCAGTCCTTGTCAACTAATGAACCTGTTGTTTCAGTTGAATGGCTCCATGCCAACATTCGAGAACTTGATTGGAAGGTCTAAGCTTTTGCTCTTGTCTTTGTGCTTTTATTGTGCTAAAGTGATAAAAATGATTGTGAATGTTTGTTCATTAAATTCATTTTGAGATGTATGGTACATTTTTCTTTTCCATCTCGGATAGTATTTATTAGAACCATAGTCTCAAAGTTTATTTGTTTTCATGATTGTCAAGTGTGGAAGTTTGGAGAGGAGCTTTTATAAAACTCTATGAAAGACTTTCAGTTCGACCAAAAAGTTATTGTCTTAAAACAACAAGCTATATGATAAATAAAGCAGGGATATCCTGTAAGGACTTAGTGAAATTGCCTTTATGTTGTTATATGCCCTGATAAAAAATAGTTGAGATATAACAATGTTTGAGGGAATAGGGAATATAGTAAAATAATACCAGAACATCCTTGATATGGACCTTGTCAGATTTAATTGGAATCTCATTTCATTATTTTAATATTTCCTATCACTTTTAACAAGCAAAATTTTGTTGGGCCCTTTCCTATAGTAGTTATCCCTCGAGTTTCCTTTTTTCTTTTTTTCCCCAAACCTTAATTCACTGCTTCACTTGAAATGACTAAATTGCATGGTGTATTTAACAGTAAAAATTGTCTTTGTATTGTATTTGGGTTGAAACATGCCATGATCTTCACAATAGTATTTTGAATTTTTGCAGGTTTTGGATGCATCCTGGTACATGCCAGATGAACAGAGGAACCCACTTCAAGAATATCAGGTTCTTTTCAATCTTTATTATGGAGTTTTCTTTCGACTTTTAGCTTGCTAGATCATAATCCTATAGAATACACCTAGGTAGATTGACTATTAAGAAAAAGTGTTCTTTGTTCTTCGTTTGCAATAATTTGTTGACTTTTTTGGGGTTGATTGGAGGCAGTTGGTTATAATTCGTGTCTGGTACTGAACTTTGAACTGTTTAATTTTTTATTAGATTTTTAATTCTATACCATCTTTTTATTGAACAGGTTGCACACATTCCTGGTGCGCTTTTCTTCGACGTTGATGGTGTTTCAGATCGTACTTCTAACGTAAGATGCCATGTATAAAGTCAGAGAATAGCACACTGATTCTGTGGTGTAGAATTATCTGTGGCATAGTACTTTTTTTTTCTCATGATAAAATATATATTTTTTCTTACATGTGAGGTTTCAATTATTCTATCCCGTGATATGATGCAGTCACACAACCCATAATGCAATGATGATGAATACATAATGCTGCAAGTGGACCCCTGCATTAGGAGAGTGATTACATACTGTCTTACATGGATGTTAATTGTTTAATATTTCCCATGTCTAATGGTTTCTGCAGTTGCCACATATGCTGCCGTCAGAAGAAGCATTTGCTGCTGCTGTTTCTGCACTTGGCATTGAGAATAAAGATGGTCTTGTTGTTTATGATGGAAAGGGAATTTTTAGTGCAGCTCGTGTTTGGTGGTGGGTTTTTGTTCTTCTCGTATAAAACAAACATTGGTGTATAAATTTCAAAATCTCCATCGTCAAGGTTGCAATGATCTATTTATTCATGTTGATAACAGGATGTTTCGAGTATTTGGGCATGAAAGAATTTGGGTTTTAGATGGAGGTTTACCTAGATGGCGTGCTTTAGGATTTGATGTTGAATCAAGTGCATCGAGTGATGCTATCTTGAAAGCCAGTGCTGCTAGTGAGGCAATAGCGAAAGTGTACCTAGGACAGCGGGTAAGTTGTGTTAACATGATCAATTGTACTTCACTGATTCCCTTCGTATGTGAGCTGATGGCTTATAGCCCATGTGGCACCAAGGTCCCAAATTTGGGACCAAGCCCGGGTTCGAACAAACTCCTCCCCTAACTCTAAAAAAAAAAATCTCTTATGTGTGAGTTTGGAGTTTGCTTAATGAAACACTTTGACTTGTATGTGGGGTATCTCAATGATAATTGATTATTAATCTTACTTGCTTCAAGAGTAGAAAAACACTTTATTATTTTCAGGTTGGGCCAATGACATTCGAAACCAGATTTCAGCCACAGCTAGTTTGGACACTTGAACAGGTCTATTTCTTCCTTGGGTTTTATTTGTTTCTAAGTTTGTAGGCAGCATTATTGGTTAATTTATTGAACCTGATTGTTGCAGCTAGATTTTGTTTCTGTAGAATGATACTCCACCCTCCCAAGTGACTTTGTTCCATGACAATTTTGAGATTTGGGGGATGTGGTTATGGGGTCTCACTTCTCCAAGTTGTACCCTTTCTATTTTGCTCTCTTTGCTGCAGGTTTCTGACTCAACATAATTGTGGGTCCCTGATTGCCGATCATAAACGAGGTCCTTCAATAAGTTAACGTTTGTCAAAAATGTTAAATGATCAAACATTTGTCATCAGACAACTCAGAAAAAACATAAAAGTCAAATCACAAACATCGAACATATGGAACAGTTATGTGGAATACACAAATAACTCTAGCATAAAAATCATACTCTTATTTTATATGATGGATCTTGTACAGAAATTTTCACATAATAACTGCCGTCTTTTACTACCTGTCACTATGCAATTTTGCACGCAATATCGATGTAATACTTGGCATGCTAAGTAGGATATGTGTGAAATTGCATCTTATACACATCTTACAGTGCTTGCACTCATCAGTTAAACATCTTACAGCACATGTCATGATGCATGTCCATGGATACTATTTCTGAAATATTTAATAACTGGGATTTCACTAGCTACTTTTTTGTAACCTCTAGCTACTACCCCAATTTATTCTTCCATTACAAATACATCTTGACATACCGTATAAGATCCTTGGCCAATGATTTTGGAGGATTCCGACGTAGATCCTTTGCCAATGATGTTGGAGGATTCTAACATGGGGAAAATGTTATTTATACCCATTTGCTCTTTTCTTGTATAATGTGTGTGTATTTTTAAATTTTCTTCTATTCATTTATATCACATCACAATGGTTCTCGATTTTTTCACTACCTGAAATAAAGTAGACGTCACAGTATTGTTGGTTCCTTGATTCCTAAAACCAATTTAATATATTATTGAAGACCTAAAAAAATGTAATTGACCAATAACTTAATTCCTGTTTCCCAAGCATCATTGTTTTATGCCATTTTCTTTGGACGAGTGGCTTTGTGTGTGTGTGTGTATAGATCTTGTTAACATTGTTCTTACAATAATTATTACTTCTTGTTATGAGATTTTCATCTCTGATAATTAAAGGCGCTGATTAAATAGAATAAAGGCATTGGCTGATGAAGCATTGGCAGATCCAGGAATTTAATTTGGGTGACAGAAACAAAAATTTAAACAAAATACAAAAGTTAGGGGGATGACATTATATTTGATTCTGCATTTATATGGAGAAAATATACTCAGTTACAAGATAATTAGAATTTAGGGGGCCGGCCGCCCCTGCTGGTCTCTCTCTTCCACTCGATAAAGGGCTAAAGAAGGTCTCAGTGTCTCACCACTAGTCTTAGCAATTGGATTTTATTTACCTTGAAGAATGTTGGAAATCCAGGTGGAGAGGAAATTTCAAATTGTTACATGTGTATGTACAGCTGGACTTGTATTGGTTTTGATTTGTCATACAACTTGCTTCCTGTTTTCATGACTCCTTCCTTTTAGCAGCAGGATGTCGTCTCTTTGGGGTGGGAGGGGATCATTGGGGACTCATATTTGTCAGAACTGATTATCTCTGCTATGATAATTTTCTTTCAGATTTAGTTTGACAAATTTCATTTTGTACTTGCTTCAAGTTGTAATTTTCTTTGTTATCAGGTACAGCATAACATTGAGGAGCAAACACATCAGCATTTGGATGCACGCTCAAAACCTAGGTAGTTTGATTTTGTACGAAACTTTATTTTATGAATGTGAAGTGATATTTCTTGTTGCTCATACTCTAAACAATTAGATTAATTCCATGCTAATTTATTTGTATTAAATACAAATATTGTATCTTTTATGTTCAATCAAAATAATGCTAGTTACTCACATTTACCTAGCTCTCTATCGGATCTGGCCTCCACACAAATATAACCAGCAATCTCAAAATAGTTACCAAATTTTACTTGTGCTTCATGATGACTCTTTGTCCTTCAAATTCATATCCAAAATGTGTTGAACTTTTTTTGCTTTCTGATAGGTATGAAGGGGCTGCACCGGAACCTCGTAAGGGAATAAGAAGCGGCCATGTTCCGGGCAGTAAATGTGTTCCCTTTGCCAAGGTAAAGTATTAACTGCTATTGGTTGTTACAATTTGTTGAAGCTGGTATGTTAGGAAATGGGTGCAGCTTCTTGTATATCTTGTCTATGGATGTCAATAGACTAGATTGGGTCAATTACTTGTAGAAATTTCAGAATTTGACAGCTGAATTTTAAGGCCAAAGGGTCCAATATTTTGAGCTCAAGCTTGGCTCCATGTTAGGTTTGTTATACTAGTAGACCATAAAAATACCAAATAAAATAATTCTAGAATATTGAATGGAAACCTAAACTTAAGGAATATACTAATTAGGGCGTCATTCACAAATTGTCGAGTGAACCAAGTCCCATAATTAAGTTATCTAGTCTTCTACTTAGTCAACTCAATTTACTTCAACTCTTGTTCCATGTAACTCTTGAATTAGCCAATTAAGAGCCTCAGATTTGGTGAACTTCCCTCTTGTGATTGGACCTCCATTATCAACTAAAGGATCCCAATTGAGCTTCTTAGCTTATTGAAATGAGTCAAATACACCACCATTTTGAAACAGTCGCAAGATTTCAAATGGTCAATTTCAGAACTGTCGGCACAAGATTTTCCACCACCAAATGGAGGCAAGGAATTTGCTGGGATGTTATCAGGCTTGTTCCACTCCACTGACTGACTTGTGCTCAGATCTTTTTATAATGTTAATTTAGATTCTATAGCTTCTGTGGAAGAAAAGAAAAAGGTCCCATCTTTTCTAAGCCGATGAAACAATTTCAGAACATGTTTTGCTTAAGGTATAAATCGGCACTCTACATATTTTACTTGATTTCAGAATAACAACGTTATAGTTCTGAAAATAATGGGAACATAAAGTTGAAATTATATTTATTTTTTGCTCATCACCTAGCAATTTCTCTTCCAATTTGCTCTGAGTGCCAATTCTTTGTTTGTGTTTCATGTTAACCTGTTAGCAACTCAGATATGGTGCTTCGATCCATGCCAAAAGAATTTTGGGCTCTTGTCATTATCTTAATTTCCATTTTCCCTCGTTATCATGATAGAAGACATGAACTTTAATCCATTTTTCTTCAACGTTCTTCACAGATGCTGGACAACTCGCAGATGCTTTTACATGCAGATGAGCTCAAGAAAAGATTTGACGAAGAAGGTTAGAAATAGTTCTCTAGTTCAAATGAGTTGCTTCAGTGCAATACAGACACACGGGTGCTCCTGTGATATGTGTGAAGTTACTCAACCAAATTCAAATAGGTTACCTAATAAAATAAAAACTGTATTTGAACCGTGGCACTTGTATTTTTTGCAGGAATCTCATTGGAAAGGCCCATCTTAACTTCTTGTGGTACTGGTGTTACCGCATGCATTCTAGCACTGGTGATTCCTGCTTTTATCTTTCTTCAACACCCCCATCCCCCAACAGAAAATTAGAAGGATACCCGATTTTGTCTCGATGAAGTCGAACTTGTTTTTTACTTGAGCATATGTTCTTGAGTTTATATAACATGTAATTAACACGCGTAGTTTCATTTTCCAGGGTCTTCATCGACTTGGGAAGGCTGATGTTCCAGTATATGATGGATCGTGGACGGAATGGGGAGCTAAACCCGATACTCCTGTTGCTACTTCCCAAGAGTAGATGAAAGAAATGATCCTCAGCTCGATGCACATTTCAGGGGTTACTAGCTTAGCAGTGATTCTTGTGATGAAAAAGGAAGGTAAAAATGACTCAAAGCTGAAGCATGGAGTATTTATGTTACGCAGGGAGAAACTTATTGTAGCTATATATTACTGTTCGTTTTACTCAAGACCAGCACGATCTGGCCCTTGTTTGGCTGTTCTTATAAAAAAAAACTTCTTTCTTGTTGATGGGTAGATGGGTTTGCTGCCTGAACATGTTAATATTTTTATGTACCTTTATAGTCATATTTTTATGCAAATTTTAGTAATGAAAGTTTGAGCAAAAAATGTTGAATTTATCGAAGAGTGATAATGAAAATGAAATTCGTATATGAAATACTGTAAATAGAATTCTACATGCTACTAATAGAGAGAAAAACAAGTTTCATTTTATTGTTTGTTCATAACTAGGTATCCCAAAGAATATCACTTCCTTTCATTTTTTATTTTATTTAGAAATAAAACATAAGAAACCAGTTAATTTTGGGTATTAAGACAGGGCGGGGTAGGTACCGAGTTATATGAACCCCATTACCAACCAAACGCTTGAACACAGCCTAACCCGACTGTCGCAAAAGTTAACATTGTTCTTTCCAACTTTTAGACTTCACGCATCGCTCGATCATCTCAACTCTCAAGAAAACATGAAATCTTGCACCACATGCTAACGTAAAAAATCCATTATTGTGATTTCAACAATAAAAGGTGTGTGGCACTTAATACTCTGATAGCAAAATGGAACATTTAAAATCATATCTATCAACTTTCTTGTTGAAAAGCTCGAACGAGACACGTTGAATGACACATTCTCAAGAATCAATTGGAACATCATCTAGTGTTTCATGCAGCAACTGGAATGGCTTCATCGAGGGCAAGAACACCGGGAAGTTCTTTACCTTCCAAAAGCTCCAAACTGGCACCACCTCCGGTAGATATGTGGCTCATCACACTTGCCACTCCGACTTTCTCCACAGCTGCAACAGAATCTCCGCCACCGATTATTGTTGTGACTCCCTTCTTACTAAGTTCTGCTAGCTTGTTTGCAATTGCCTACAAGCAAAAATTGTATGAACAAAAACAACATTTATGTATTGGTTTGTGGAAAAGCAAAGTTGAAGTATGTTGAAATTATGAGATATGAGATCATTTATAAGCAAAAATATCAAACAAAGCATCCAACTAACATCAGATAAGCACATGACTATATTGTTATGCTCCCAGTTAAGAAAGTCCGCAAATTTGATCGATTACCTTTCTTGCTTTGCCAGCAGATAGAAATATTGTCAAACATAAAGTGCGTAATTCTTTTTTTTTTTGCGGGTAAAATGAAAGCTTAGTCAGGAGGGTTGGCACTGTTGTCGGACAACCACGTTCATTTGCAGTTTAATTATGAAGCATAATATTGATCTTGTACCATTATTGAATTTGATCTCAAAATTTAATGCATATTTAGCAGCACCAAATGACAATCAACTGCTTGTATTACCATGGATTAAAAAACCCTGAAAAAAATTGGTTTACGATTATAAATACCTCAGTGCCGAGGGCAAACTTTTCAAACTCAAACACTCCCATTGGACCATTCCAAATGACAGTATTTGTAGTCTCCAAGGCATCACTGAATGACTTGATAGAATCTGGTCCAATATCCAATCCCATCCAGCCATCTGGAATAGCGGACGATGGAACAACCTACAAAATACAAACTCGGTTCAGATCTCCACATTTAACGATAAATTGAAGATCCCAACAAAAGATTTATTCAGCTGCATTTGACCATTAAAAAACAAGAAAATGGCATCAGGAGAGACAAGTAAAGATTATGGAGAGGAGGCTAGTGCAATAGGACCTTGCTATCTGCATCTGGAGCAAACTTGTCAGCTATGACTACATCAGTCGGCAGCAAGAGATTCACTCCTTTGGCCTTGGCCTTTGCAAGAAGCGTTCTTGCAAGATCTAGCTTGTCTTCTTCTACCAGGGAAGATCCTACGGATAGGCCTTGGGCCTTATAAAATGTGAAGATCATTCCTCCGCCCAACAGCAATATATCACACTTCTCCAGCAGTGATTCAATCACTCCAATCTTAGAAGAGACCTTTGAACCTCCGACAATGGCAGCAAATGGTCTCTTTGGGCTTGAAACTGCCCCAACAAGATAGTCGAGCTCCTAAAGTAGCAAGAGAAAAGTAAAAGGCTGAAAGGCAAGAAATCAAACAACTACAAGTTTATGGGACAATCATCAGAATACATCGGGAGCGTGAGTGTGTGACAATAAAGAAGGCCTCACTTTTTGTAAAAGAAACCCAGCTACTGAAGGCCTCAAGAATTTTGTTACTCCTTCAGTAGAGGCGTGTGCTCTATGCGCAGTACCAAATGCGTCATTCACAAAAAGATCAGCTACTGAGGCAAGTTTCTTTGCGAACTCAGGTTCATTCTTCTCCTCCTCTTTGTAAAACCTCACATTCTCGAGCAAGAGGACTCCACCTTCCGGTAGTGCAGCCACCAATTTTTCAACCTCGGGACCAATGCAGTCATCAGCTTTCACAACCTGTTTCATTATGCATCAACAGATAAAAGCCCGTGTTCACTTCCATTTCAATTTATGCACAAACAAATAAGGAAGGGTCCAATTAGCTTTAGTCCACGTATTGAAATACAACCTCATATGTTCTTTCACAATTTTCCAACAAATGAATACCTGAATATCAAGCAATTCTGAGAGCCTGGGAACAAGGGGTGCAAGACTATATTTTGGAGTCGCTCCCTTTGGACGTCCCTGAAAAGTCACGACAAGGGGTCTAGAGTTAAACACATAACAACCATGGACAAAAGCACATTTAATGCATAAACGTGATTCCAGTGGCATCAAACAAAAAAATTGGTAAAGAAACACAAATGATTTGATGATGCATGGAGGAAAAATGACGAAAAACAAGTAAATATATCAACAGGTGATGGGCAGGAAAACAGGAACTTACATTGATTGAGTAAAATAAATTGCAATGAGAAACCAAGACCAACTATAAATTTGCATACACTTCTAGAACTCAAAACAGGAATAGAGAATACATGAACTGGTTTCATTAGATGGAATTCGATCCCATTTCGTCATTATCAATACTTCTCAACAATTGTAGCTAAGTCCTAAAATCAGTTTTTTACATGTTACAACTCAAAATGCCAAACCCAGATGTAGATTGCCTGCCAACACCATATCACATACAATCGAATTGGAACAAAAAAAATACCGGCCCTCATCCAAAATAGAGTGGTCAAGTTATAAGATTAGAAAATCAAAGCACATACTAGCAATTCAAAAATCAATCAAAACCAGGTGTGACCCGGAACAGAACTTCGAGTAGTACAAAATACTCACCAAATGACTGGAAAGAATGACTTTTGCACCATTACTGATCAGATGCTTAATAGTAGGGATAGCAGCTCTGATCCTAGTATCATCAGTAATGTTCTGGTTATCATCAAGAGGGACATTAAGGTCAGCCCTGACAAACACCTTCTTGCCCTTGAGATCAGCGGATGTGAGATCACCAACGCTTTTCTTGGCCATGGAGACGGCACCCCTCACGGGTTTGACCGAGGAGCTCTTAAAAGATCGCATCTTGGTGGCCACGTGATGGCAAAGAAGAGGGTCAACGGCGGCGGAAAATCCCAGGCGACGGATAGGTGTTCTGCCGATGAAATGGGACGTGGGGGCATTGAGGTAAGACCTTGAAGTGGAGGTAGAAGCCTTGGGAATGCCACAAAACGCAGGAGAAGCTGCTGTGGAAGCCATTGGCAGTAGTCTCACTTGCTCCAATGTGTGTGCAGGAAGAATGTGAGGCAGAAGTGAGAAGGTGGGCTTTGAGTGGACGTCCAGAAATAGGTGTGGGGTTTGTGGTTTCTCTCTTATCACTGAGTTGAGGTTGAAGATGTTCGATGACTTTCAAGCGAGCTTTCCAACATTTTTCCTTGGGTGATAGCTATGGCCTTTTCTTTTCTAAAAACAAAAAACAAAATCAAAATAGAGCTATGGCTTTTTAAATTTGTTAAAATCTTTTCCAAAATATTAACGTTACTTTATAAAATTTTGATATGAAATCGAAAAATATTAAAAATAGAGATAATATTGAAAACAGAGTTTTAAATTTGTCCATTATAAAGATAAATAGACAAATTTAAAACTCTGTTTTGAATATTATCTCTATTTTTAATATTAACTCTTTCATCTTAATTTATGTGTTAATTTTTTTATCATTTACGGTCCAGTAACATTCATATGTGCAGAAATATTTATATTAAATTCTTGTTGTAAGAAATAACTAATGGATTAACGGGTCGTCCATGAGGGCTAACCCGACCCGACCCAAATAATTCAAAAGTTTGATTTTGAATTAAAAGAGGGAGTAGTTATTTTTTTTGGTTGGATAATGTTTTCATTAGCTTCCACTGCACAAGTTTAAGAATTGTTCTTGAATAAAAAAAAAAAACCAGAGCCGAGACATTCATCTTTAAAAGCACACAAAATCATATCACAATTATTAAGCATTTGGATTGTGAAATATCGATTCCTTTCCGTTCGTGATTGGCGTCGTGACATTGAAGTGTATTAATATATCCGGAACAAGGTTAGTAATTCAACTACAAAGATCCTAAATCAAAGTATGAATTTATTCGATAATCATATACGAGATTCGAGTATATGATTTCCGTCATTGGTATCAGAGCATGTGTTAGTTGATATTCTACCTTGTGTTAGATTTTTTTTTTCGGTAAACTCATTTGATCCGAAATTTTTTGTTCATTAAATGTGTAAACTGCATTTGAATTTTCTTTGAAAGAAAAGAAAATAATATGCAGTAAGGGAGAAAATACATGAAGAAAACAAAATTGATATTCATGACTCTTGCACATGTGTCGAAAGACTAGAGAAGTCAAGTGTGATAATTCATGTAAGTATATCATGTAAGTACATATATATAAATTCACATGATGAACGGGCCACATGTCTGGAGTACAGCATTTGATACAAAACTTGAAGTACACTTGTTTTCTTTAAGATTGATACCTTATTTTAAAAATAAATAAATAAAAAGAATACCAAAGATGCAAAAAAAACAACATTTTTGTTGTACGGAAAAATATTGCATAATTGGCTAAAGATAAGAAATAAATTCCATTTATAATGAATGAATGGTTAGAATAGTCCTTGAACAATTTTTTTAATGATATATAATATAATTATGAGTATCATTCTTTTTTTTGGTGTTATGACTAATGTGATCCATAACAAGAGTTTCATGTGTTTAATACCAAAAGAAATTTATCAAAGAGAGATTGTTATGATACAATTCCATCTTGAATCTTAAATATTAAGGTTGGCTTTGTGTCCAATTTAATATTTGCTCTCATCTTATAGATATGGCAAGAATTAAACACACTCTTAGTATCCTTCGGGGAGCAGCTAAAGTTCAAAGAGCTCCGAAACGAATAGCAAAGTATCACATGTTTAAGCATTATAAAATGGATCCCACACACACCTTGCTTCAACATATTAAAGTTTGGGATAGTAAACGTTTATATCTTATGCATTTGGGTCATCACTTTGAACATGATATAATAGTTGGACTATTAAGAGATTCTCTAACTGGACGTTGGAAGAGCATAATCAATGATATACTTAACCAAAGGGGATCAATGATCTTCCTTGATGAGTTGAAGTCATCATTTATTAAGAGATGGGAGAAAGATGTTAAACTTGAGATGAAGAAGACATTATCTTTACAGATAAATTCTGGAGTTCGTCTTTTGAAGTTCGCTCCATCAGATAAGCTCTTGAAGGAAATGATCAAAATGATATCACACATGTGTAAAAATAAAAAGAAATTAGATTTTCTTTAGGTAGATGACTTATTATTATGTATATTTTTTTATGAGCATGTTATGTGACATATGTAATGTAGTATGTGTTTTATCTATGTTTAAATAGAAGCATGTATTGTAATCTTTGATGTTAGTTTATTTTAATACATGTTTATCTGCATATGTTTATTTGGAATTTATTGAGATTTTCCAAATTAAGTGGGAGTTTTTAGGTTGGAAGATTTTGAGTTATTCTCACCTAAAATCAATTGATAGTTTTGTTACTTAGAAATTAAATTTATAATGATGCAACATTAGGATTGTAGATGATGATTGAGAACTTAGTGAACTTTCGAGTCTATGCCTTATGTTAAATCATTATAGATGCTAATTTAAAGTACAAAACTAAAGTGTACATTTAATGAGCACTAACATGTGTTATCACCTCTAAAATAAACAGACCATGGCATCAAAATCTATCATTGCTGATCTCAACAAGGGTGACAAACTAAATGGTGACAACTATGATACTTGGCGCCATAAGATTGGGTATGTGCTTGATGAGCAAGATGCCTTAGAAGGTATCAACCAAGTCATGCAGGATCCCGGTGTGGGTAACACTGCTCAGCAGAGGAGAGATCAAGAAGCTTACCAGGCATGGAAAAAGAAAGATTCCACTGCTCGAGCTATACTGGTTAGTTCTGTGATTGATGATCTCATCCATGAATGTGAACAACATCTCACTGCTCATGACATTTGGGTGTACCTGCGAGAGAAATATGGAGGTACTACTGTCATTCGTCTGAGGCAATTGACTATCAAGTTTGACACTTACAAGAAACAGGCTGATCACAGCATCAAACAACATTTGAGAACTATGTCAAACATGATACGTGAATTGACTTCAGCTGGTCATATCCTCTCTGATGAGCAACAGGTTCAGGCTTTGATCCGATCTCTTCCTGAAAAGTGGGAGCATCTGAAAGTCAATCTGACTCACAATGATAGCATTAAGACTTTCTCTGATGCTGCTCGACATGTTGAGCTTGAGGATGAGCGGCTTGGTGCTGCTAAGTCCATAGCAAGTGCTTTTGTGGCTGAATCTAGTTCCAAGAAAGCTCCGGGCTTTAAACGCTTTAAGAACTGGAAGAAAAACTGGAAAGGAAAGAATGTTGTGGAAGGGTCTAAGAAGAACAACTTCAAGCCAAACCAAAAGAACAAGCGTAAGAGGTTTGGGAAGAAGAAAGATAAGAGCAAAATGAAGTGCTTCAATTGCCAAGCATTTGGTCATTTCGCTCGTGAGTGCCCTGAGCCTAAAAAGGTAGCACTTACTAACGCTTTTGTGAGTACTATATGTGTCTCTAGTACTGTTTTACTAACTGAATCTTATCCTGCGTGGATTGTAGACTCAGAAGCAACAGACCATGTAACTAGAGATCGTGAAGCGTTTGTAGATTTTCGTCGAGATCCTTGGGGCACGAGATGGATATATGTAGGAAATAATGCGAAAGTTGAAGTTAGAGGCATCGGTACTTGCAAACTAGAGTTGCATGGTGGCCGGACTCTTATCTTACATGATGTTCTCTATGCACCAGAGATTCGACGAAATCTAGTATCTGTTGTTGTTCTTTTAAGACTAGGATTCAGTTTGAACTTTAGTTGTGATCTTGTTCGTATTTACTATGGTAATATGTATTATGGTTGTTGACATATTAGGAATGGTTTTATCGTGCTAGATTGTGACAGACAAATGTTTAACTATTATGTTGATCGTTGTGTTTCGTTAAATGTTTGTTCATCTAGTAATGCAAATGTGGATGCTTACACTTGGCATGCTAGACTAGGTCACATTGGAAAAGACAGGATGAATCGACTTATCAAAGTAGAACTTTTAGGTTATCTGTCTAAACTTGATTTGTTGGATTGTGAACACTGTCTTGCTGATAAAATGACAAGAAAACCATTTGGAAAAGCAATTAGGGCAGAATTTCCATTGCAATTGATTCATTCAGACATATGTGGTCCAATGAATGTGAAGGCTAGACATGGAGCTTCTTACTTCATTACATTTATAGATGATTTCACTCGTTATGGTCATGTCTATTTGATTTCACATAAATCTGAAGCATTGGAATGTTTTAGACGTTATGCAAATGAAATAGAAAATCAAATGGATAAGACAATAAAGGCCTTGAGAACTCACAGAGGCCGTGAATATCTGTCTGATCAATTCAAGGATCTATGTAATGAAAAGGGAATAATTAGACAATTGACCATTCCTTACACACCTCAGCAAAATGGTGTTGCTGAAAGAAGTAATAGAACATTGTTAGACATGACAAGGTCCATGATGGCGCAAGCTAATTTGCCTATTTCCTTTTGGGGAGATGCTTTATTAACTGCAGCCTATATACTAAACAAGGTGCCTTCAAAGTCAGTTCCTTCCACGCCATATGAACTATGGACTGGTAGAAAACCAGACCTAAGCAACCTTATACCTTGGGGATCAGCTGCATATATTTATGACTCAACAAGTAAATATGGAAAGTTGGGTCTTCGAGGAAAGAAATGTATTTTTGTTAGATACTCTGAGCATTCTAAGGGTTACGTGTTCATTGGTGAACAAGAAGATGGAAGCATTACTGAGATTGAATCACGAAATGTAAAATTTCTGGAGAATGACTTTCCTAAGAAAGGTGAAATAAATGGGAATGAACCTTTATTTGAGTTATCTAATTCAGATAATGAGTTGTTGTTTGATTCCAACTGGAGAAATCCTGATAACAATGATTCATTTGATCCGAGTGGGATTAATTCCAATGGGATCAATCATGATCACAATGGTTCATGTGATCCTAGCGGGAGCAATCCTGATCATTTTGATTCATCTGATCCCCAACTTCGAAAGAGTAATAGGAAAGGTATGCCCAAACGTCACTATGAGATTGAAGGGCATGCTTATGTCATATCTCCAATAGATGATGAAGAGCCTAAAAACATAGGTGAGGCTCTATCTTGTCCTTCAATGGACAAATGGATGAATGCAATGGAAGAAGAAATGGATTCAATGAAATCAAACCATGTTTGGGAATTAGTTGAACTTCCAAAGGGACGTAAAGCTATTGGGAACAAATGGGTTCTCAAAATTAAGCGAAAGTCTGATGGAACTATAGAGAGGTATAAGGCTCGACTAGTGGCAAAAGATTATACTCAACAAGATGGTATTGATTACGAAGAAACCTTTTCACCAGTAGTGAGATTTACTTCTATTCGTTTATTATTGGCCATAGTTGCTAATTTGGATTTAGAATTATATCAAATGGATGTAAAGACTGCTTTCCTCAATGGAGAACTTGAGGAAGAAATCTACATGGAACAACCAGTATGTTTCGTTGTTAAAGGTCAAGAAAACAAAGTTTGTAAATTGAATAGATCAATTTATGGCCTTAAGCAGTCTTCTAGACAATGGTATTTGAGATTTCACAGAGCATTAATCTCATATGACTTCATTATGATAGATGAAGACCATGAAAAGATCCAATAAAAGGTTTGTAATTTTATCTCTTTATGTCGATGACATATTGTTAGCTGGGAATGACAAGGAGTATATAAAAACCATTAAGAAATGGTTGTCCTCAAATTTTGAAATGAAGGATATGGGTGAAGCAGATTACATCCTAGGTGTTAAAATTCACAGAGATCGTTCTAAGAGATTTCTTTCACTGTCTCAAGAATCCTACATTAAAAAGATTCTAGAACGATTTAGAATGTCAAATTGCAAACCCATTGATACTCCTGTGGCTAAAGGTGAAAGATTAAGTCTTGAAATGTGCCCAAACACTTCTGAAGAAATCCATGAGATGTCTAAAGTGCCATACTCTAGTGTTGTTGGGAGTTTAATGTATGCAATGATGTGTACTCGTCCTGATATTTGTTATGCCGTGGGTCTGGTCAGCAGGTATCAATCTAATCCAGGAAGAAGACACTGGAGTGCAGTTAAAAGGATTCTAAGATACCTAAAAGGCACTACAGATTACTTCCTTTGTTATCAAGGAAAAGATTTAACATTGAAAGGATACACAGATGCTGATTGGGGTGGTGATTTAGATGAGCGTAAATCAACTTCTGGTTATGCTTTCTTGCTAATGATGGATGCATCTCTTGGAAAAGCAAGAAACAAACTTGTGTATTACTATCCACAATGGAAGCAGAATTTGTGGCATGTGCTTCTGCGGTGCAATAAATTGTTTGGTTAAAGAGATTCCTATGTCATTTGGGTATCGTAAGCAGTCCAGTGGGAGCTTTAACGATTTATTGTGATAGTCAATCGGCAATTGCTTATACAAAAGACCCCAAATACCATGGAAAAACCAAACACATTGACACGAAGTACAACTTTATCAGAGATATAGTTGAAAAGAAAGAAGTGATTTTGAAATACATTCCTACACGCATGATGGTGGCTGATCCGTTTACTAAGCCAATACCAAGAGACATATTTATAGATCATATTAGATCTCTTGGACTACGTAGGATATGATTGTAATTAAACACATGTATTTAAGACATTGTACTCATTATTATAATGATGTTTTCATTATGTGTAATGTGTACACTTTATGAATTACTAATCTGAAAATTGAGCGTATGTCTGACAAGTTGAGATTGGCTCTCTCACACGAGCAATCACCTCTGGTGCTGAGAAACATGCACAGATTAGATTAAACGATATTGGTTTTGTTGAGAACAAATCCATACATATGTTGCCTTGGTATATATTACCAAGATGAGATTACTTATGTAGATTTTATTGTAATCGAAATGGATATTCCCACAATCCATTTAACTTGTCTTATAGCCAGATTAGAGTTTTCTTTATATTGATACATGTTGGAGGATAAGTAAAAAGAAAACTCAAGTTAAGTGTTGAGAAGCACTTGAACTAAGATCTGTACGATGTGAATATTTTTTTGTGACATACATTTTTAAAAATAAAAAAAAACACATCGTAGCACGTGTTTCATACCGCGTGTGCTGGAGTGACCATTTGGATAATGATTATTCGAGTCCCAGATCATTGTGTGAGATCCATAGGTTTATATATATATAAACTTAATATTATACCCTTAAGACTTTCAACAGTCTCGTTAATATTATTTTAGTGATGCTACTTTAGCATGATACCAATAGCTATGAATGATTCGGTAGTGCGGTACATGTATAAGAAAGCAGCTAAAATAAAGATTGAAAGATTCTAGTGGGAAAGGAAGATTTATTTTGACACTTATTTGTATTCACAAGCAGGCTAATTATGTTTAACTTAGTTGTTAGAACATAATTGTGAATACATATAGATATGAACAATTTTGAATCAAGTATGCTCTTTTAATTTTATTTTGGGACAAGAGATACATTGATTAGTGTTATAAAATAAATCTAAGGTATAACGAGTAAAATGTCCTCATAAATATGTTTTGAATTGAGCTGCTATATATATCCTTAACCGGTGTATAGCTCTGAGCTCTTATTTAATATGCTCGTTGGTCACACGATCCATTTGCTTGTATGAAATTGGTGGTATATGATAAGTGATTATGATCAATCGATGGATGATGTCTAGCCCTCATGTGCGAATGGGAGATGTAAGAAATAACTAATGGGTTAACGGGTCGCCCATGAGGGCTAATCCGACCCGACCCGACCCAAATAATTCAAAAGTTTGATTTTGAATTAAAAGAGGGAGTAGTTATTTTTTTTGGTTGGATAATGTTTTCATTAACTTCCACTGAACAAGTTTAAGAATTGTTCTTGATAAAAAAAAAAAAAAAAACCAGAGCTGAGACATTCATCTTTAAAAACACAAAAAATCATATCACAATTATTAAGCATTTGGATTGTGAAATATCGATTCCCTTCCGTTCGTGATTGGCGTCGTGACATTGAAGTGTATTAATATATCCGGAACAAGGTTAGTAATTCAACTACAAAGATCCTAAATCAAAGTATGAATTTATTCGATAATCATATACGAGATTCGAGTGTATGATTTCCGTCACTTGTCATACGGCCTCACGGATCATGTTGTCAGACAAATCTTCAATCCAACTCAACACATATTTGTCATACCGTCTCACGGATCATGTTGTGAAACAGATCTTCAACCCAACCCAATCCAACTCAATCCATGAAAAATATTATTTTTTACAAAAAATATTACTTTTAATAGTAGATACGAGTTAGGTCGACTCATCTCATTAATATAAACCCGTGAAACGATCTCACAAAAAATCTTGGTTATTTTGATTAATTTAATTATGTATGTCTTACAAATACTTTTGATTGTTTTGACAATCATGTATGCTTTTTTACCATTTTCTCCATACAAACAACCATTCTGTTTATTATTGTTATAAGTGTTTTCAATTCTCGAAAACACACACAATCTATTTTTTTTTTCAAAATGAAAAATTAAAACAAGAAACAAAAATAGCTCCCGGTATAGTAATAAGTAAACATTATAATTATAAATAATAAACTAAACTAATATTTTTAATTAAATTTCCAGAGCTAATTAATTTATATTCTGAGTAAATTAATTGAGTAAAAATATTTTATCCATTTATTTTTGTTTATATGAAAATTTTAAAATGAAAAGGCTTTTGGAAATAGAAAAGGCTCTCCGCATATTTATTTTTGAATAAAAGATGCAAAGTTGCATTTATATATATATATAAATGAAATTCGACAAATTATGGAGGGACAAAATTAATATTTGAATTGTTGAGATAAAAAAAATAAAAAAAAATAAAAGTGTGTGTTAAAATTTAAAACAAAAAACAAAAGAATAATATTAATATCATAGTAAAGTTAGAAGAAAAAGTTGGTGTTATTTTTAGGTGGTTATTATCGTGTTCTCAATTTTAATAAAATAAAATAGAAAAAAGAATATATATATATATAAAAAAGATTTTGAAAAGAACCGCTCAGGTCCTGCGAACGTTTCGAAGTCGTTAAACCCTCCTCCGTTCCCCAAATTCACTCCAGCCTTATTTCGCCGCAGGAATGAGCAGTTGGCGGAGTCTTGTTCTCCGAATCGGAGAGAATTGCTCGGAGTATGGTGGAAACACCGACTACAAAGACCATTTGGTACTCCTCACTTCTTGTGCTACTTCAAAACCCTAGTTCTCTACTTCTTAATTTCCGCCCTAGAAATTCTCATTTGATTGCATTCCGTTACTTCTGTCTCATTTACTTGACCGAACCTCAATCTTTGATGCATTGGTTGTTTATATTGCAGGAGACTTGTTTTGGCGTTGTTCGCCGTGAATTGTTGCATTCCAGTGACGATATTTTACCCGTATGGAATTTTCCATGCTTTTTATGCTATTTGGTTTGTTTGTTTGTTTATCGATTCTGTACTAAATTTGTGTCCTTCAATTCAATTGTTGTCTTTGCTATTTACTTATTTGGCTTGTTGGTATCGATTAATAACTATTAGGATATCGACTGGATTAGAGGCATGTGACAAAAACAGCACTGCTAATTCATTTGTTCAGTCAAATCCATCCTCTCATTTGTATAGATTTGCTTATTTAACGTCAAATGAATTATATGCAATTTTTTCTTGTATAAATTTTTTCAGGTTGCTTTGTTTTACTTATGTTTCTATATATTTTGGCAGTTTCTTCTCCAGTGTGCTGAGCAGTTGCCTCACAAGATACCTTTATACGCAACATTGGTATGCAAGCCTTTCCTGCTCGAGTTTTATTCTGCTTAATTTTGATGCTATTTACTTATATTAATTCTCTTGAGTGTGCTTATATGTGTTCGCACATTCTACATCTGTATGATTGCTATGGTGTTTGTATATTGCTATTTTCTAGTGCATTAGTCATCTTCTAAACAATGAAGATATTTGTTTTAAACCCATGGCAGTAAATAGGAACCGAAAAATGCATGTGAGATGGCCAATATTTGGTCTCACGTGTATTTTTGGGGGAATTATTTTAAGATTTGTAGTTGGCAGAATGCCTATGGGTAAATTTAAACCATCAAATTTTCGTGGCAGATATATTTGGGCAAGGGACCATCAGAGAATATGAAATCAAGCACTACCGGAACTTTTTCCTCCTGCAGTCAAACAGCATTTTTTTCTTCAATTTGAATCTTTGTAGGATGCGGCATCTCTTCCAATATTTGGTCTGTCTTGGATTTTTGGTGAATTTTTTGTTATCTGTAATTGCAGAATGCTATTGAGTATTGACTGTTGTAAATCAAGTTGATCGGAAGAATTTAAATCATCAAATTTATTGGATGATATATTTGAGCATAGTACCAATCTGAAAATATGAAATCGAGCACTGCTGGAACTCTTTCCTCCTGCGGTTATTAATTTTTCGAGTTCAGTTTGAAATCTGAATCTTGTAACATTTTTTTATTACTTTTTGATAAAGTCACAAGCCTGTTACACAAATCTGAAGAAAATATTGGTGATTGAGGAAGTTAGTTTTGCTGAAATCTTGGTGTTTGCGCTGATAAAATTTACTTTCTCAAGTATGATTTTCTATATGCCTAAAGAACAACCAACTTTGGCTATAACTGTCGTTTAGATTTGGTGTTCCATGTATTTATTTGAATTCAGTTTGTATAAATACTTGAGCCATATACAAATTTAAAAACACATCATCATGCTGTCAATTGTTTATGTCAGATACTAAATACTAAATGAATTTCTCTTGTAATTGTAGGTTGGGCTTTTGAACTTGGAAAATGAAGATTTTGTCCGGAATATTGTGGAGAGGATTCATGCTAATTTGCAGGTCTTGAAACCAAAATTGTGAACTTTGTTTTTTTATGTTTGTTCCTGTATCTTCTAAGTCATGGTTCTGATCTCTCTATTCTTCCGTCCCTCTTTCCACACTCTCTCTCAAGCAAACCCAAAGGAGATGTCTCCTTGTGTGTACAACACATGCACACCTACCAAAAAATATATGTATGGATGCATGCATGTTACCTTGATCCCAAAGCCGTGGTTTATTTTTACAGCTTTTCTGGATCTGGTATATCTGCTGTAATCATGTCAGTTTGCGAAAATAGACTTCTATTGGAAGTTTGTATTTGGTAGTCTTGACATGATATGATTTTCTCTATGCTTTCTAGCACTTTTAGTTTCCGTAGGACCGATATGGGCAAACTTATCGACTTTTTTTGTTGGCGTCAATTGTTCTGTCCCATTGGCTGTTTATTTTCAATTTATCCCCATTTATTGATATTTTTTCCCATTCTGACTGTCAGGCTGCTTTAGATGTTGGAAATTGTAACCGGATCCGTGTACTTATGCGCTTTCTGACTGTACTGGTATGTTTTTTGTGACTTTTTATTTCTCGATGAATACTTCTATCCTTACTCTTTATTGCGGACTGAAACAACTTTGTGTAATACACCTATGCTTTGTACATGTTCCTCATACATTGATACCTCTGATTTGCTGAGAATTTTTTGCACTACATTGTCTGAAGCAAAATAAATTTATGTCTCATGAAGCTTCGTATGCAATCTAACTTCAGATATGTTCTTTATTGTTCCAATTTCCAAATACAAGGAACTATGATTCTTTTTTTTAGTTTGTTGTGTTTATTAATCTGAAAAAGTGAATTTGAAACTCATGAGGCTACTCATGTGCTGTCTCAGGCTGACTATTTACTTTCGTTATTTTGAATGCTATGACTTATTTTTCTTCTGTTCGCTTTTTTTTAGTTTCTTTAAACTCGAGACTGAATTTTCAACATTTTATAAGAGTGATTTGAGTCTTAGTATAGTTCATTGATTGTAATAACTTTTTAAATGATGATATAATCAATCCTTTCTTAAAATGAATCTTATACATACAGATTCCATTTCTTTCCTTTTTCCCCTTTTCTGGTCTGATTACAGATGTGCAGTAAAGTTCTCCTACCAAGTTCGTTAATTGTTTTATTCGAGACATTATTGTCGTCAGCAGCAACTACTGTGGATGATGAAAAGGGAAATTCCTCGTGGCAAGCTTGTGCCGATTTTTATATAACATGCATTTTATCTTGTCTCCCTTGGGGTGGAGCAGAACTGGTGGAGGTAAATAATTCATTTCTGCCTTCCTTCATGATTATTGTGCGACTCTAATAATTGGAAAGTTAGCAGTGATTTTTGGCTTTGTTGGTGTTCCTTCGAAATGGAGCATCCTCCCCCACCCCACCCTTATTGGTAACCATTCTCATGTTGATGACGGACTTGCGTTCTTGTCTGATGGAGGCACCCAAGGTGCCCATTAAATGAAACAATTACCTTCACATATAACAAAAACCCATGGAGAAACATAAAAATGTGAATCACTTCATTTATCTCGTTCATATTTTACTTGAAAACTTTTGGTCTTATGGACCTTTTGCAAGATAAGATTATCATTCCTTACTCTATGGCTATCGATTTTGTTCCACTATTGTAAATGTCATGAAATAAACAATCATGTACGTGAGTAAGGCTTAGATCTAATCTCTTGTTGGTATATAAAATAGATCAAGTTGTAGAAAATATGCCATTAGAAGCGCTTGACAGAGTATGTATAGACCATAGTTGTCAATGCGCTCGTTGTTGCCCGTAGCAAGGCGAAGCGAAGCACCATGGCTACAGGGCGCTACGCGCACTACACTTCGAGATAGCGAGCGCTATCAACGTGATAGTGTCGCTATAGGAAATAAAAGCTGTAGGACATATTTTTAAAACAATGCAGAATTTTTTCAGGGCCATTTTGCACAATTTTTAGGCCCAATAATATATGAAATCAAGCTTCTTATCCTCTTCTAATTCAATCTTCTCCACTTCTCCCAATCAACCCTTACGTAAACCCTACCATTCTCCACTGTTTCTCCTCTTTTGTTACCCGTAGCTCGTCGGACATTGGGCTGTCGGCCGCTAGACTTACCTTACATCGTCATCAGTAAATAGGAACATCTACACATCTACACCTACATGAAGCTCGAAGGCGGCCACATCTAAGTCTAGACGGAAAAGGCCGCTCTTCAAATGAACAATCCAAGTCAATTTTCCATGTCCAATTTGAGAAGAAGCGCCAGAAATCAAAGAGAATGATACTATACAATCAGGTTTGATATTATTATCAAACTTATGACACACACACATCATTAGAGAACAGATTTTCCACTACATTCATATAAGTGAGTATTGTCTTTTTAACCGAAAGAATTGATAAAAGTTCTAGCCCCCTAGGCATTAGGACATGGATGAAGAATACCATGATCGAATTCCGTAAATCCTACGATTTGTTGCATAATTTTTACTATTTATGAAATTTAAATTCTAGAAAAATTTTGTTACATGTATTGATATACTTTACAAGTTAGTGAATATAAAAAAAAACATATAATTATCAGATGACGAGAAAAAATGAGTGGCAATTAAATAAATTTTACATTGAATTCACACATTTTACTTTCAAAGAACATTCAAAGTGCAAGTCAAGCCCCTTCAAGGCATGCAAAGAAAAGTGCAGCGTTGTAAGTTTTAACAACTATGTCATTGTATACAAGTATCAGGCTTCGAGATCATGCCTAAATCCCATTTCAGAAGACTAACATTCTAAAAATACGTAAATCAAATATGAAGATATAATCTAGCACTAGACAATATGATTAAATACTATCTAAAAGTATGGCACTCATGGAAAGAGCCCATGTCGCACAAATGAAAGGAAAGGCAAGATAACCAATTTCCAAGAAGATGATCTTAGCAGAGACAGAAAAATTAAAACCAATACAATCAGAGTAGATTGTTAAATGTGTGGTTCTAAAAAGAGAGACATAGAGAGCAGATATTTAGATGAACTAGATGACTAACTGGCAGTTAGAATAGATTGTGGAAAGCGTAGTCACTATTTATCATATGGCAGGTTATCCTTTTCATGAATTAGAACCATTTTTTTATGTTATTCACTTGAATAGTAGCTTGGCTTTGTTTTTTGTTTGAGGTTGCTGCTTTAAGTTGACCACCATTTCTTTTTTGCTTGAATAGATTCAGGCGAGGCAAGAAAGCCTAATTCGAAATTCCCATTTTGTACTAAGACTCGATCGAGAAGTGGTGGGAGAAGGTTAAATTCAGGGTTTCATGTTGGAGTTTGTTAATTGTAGAGTTTAAATCGTTATTGGTATCAGATTTCTATACGAATTGGGGTGTAGTATCATGTTAATCTAGTTTGATTATGAATCTCACTTCGTCTTATGTGGACCTCTGGTTCGCTTTTTGGTAACTAATCTTATTACAATATAATATGGCTTATAAAAAATATTCAATTTTAAATGGTAGCAACATAGTAATAAAACAATGTGATGTAACACATGATTTACATGGTGTGACCATGATAACATAGATCCACAACTTAATGTCTGGAGAATTGAATCAGTTATTGATCTCTGTTAGTTTCAAACTAGTCATCACCACTTTATATGACTTAAAATTTCTTGATTTGAAGATTGTAGGAATCCTTCCTATAGCTTCATCGTGAAAAATAATATTTAAAATATATAATATCTAGCATGAAATTCAATTTTGAGAATATATTCTTGTGCGATAAGATGCCTTTAATATTTTTATTTTTGATGCCACAATGTTCATTTCTTTTTTGCACTTTTCTGCTTTTTGTTTTTTTAAAAATCTGGTAAATGTTTTATGGTTATTTGAAATTTAAAATTTTTCTGTTTGTTTTGTTTGATTGCTAGCAAGTCCCTGAGGATATAAATAGAGTTATGGTGGGAATACAAGCATACATGAGTATCAGAAGACATGTTTCTGACACTGGGTGCTGCGCATTTGAATATGATCATGAAAGGAATCGGGGTGATGTCCAAAAAGTAAGTTTTTTTCCGTCATTTTATTTTCTTCTTAAATCTAGTTTGCCTTTTTTTCTTTCTTTCCTTATCTTTTGCTAAATGAAACATTTGTATGCAAGTCTGTACAAGTCTTCACAAGTATTTGACAAATGTTATTTTCTATTTTTAATTGTTTAATGTGTACATCTTTAGGACTTCTTGGAGGATCTATGGGGCCGGATTCAAGATCTTTCCAACAAGGGGTGGAAGGCGGATAGCGGTATGGTTACATTTATCTTTGTTTTTGTTAGTTTCCTCAATCCATCAAGATGCTCAAACATCAGTTATTTGTTCAATATTTTATTTATATTTAACAACATTATCAGATATATTTAATATTGTGGACATTAAAACCCCCTATAATAAATGAATTTTTTTATTTAAGTACCTCATTAAAAGGGCATCGAGTGCGTTGCTTATTGTTTTACTTAATTGCATTTCCATCCAGAAAATTACATCATACTTTAACTTCTCTAAATCCATTTGCTTCTCCTTCATGGTGAACTTTTGCTTACTAGCACTGTCTAGGTCCCATTTTGGTCCATCTGCCTCATAGAAGTCAATTTTCATGGGTGCCGGAATCATACCCTTAAGTGCATGTAAAAGAAACCTGCATGAAATTTTAACTTGGTCAAATGCATTTTATTTTCATCATCAACTTGGAGGTTAAATGTTTGATTTAGGTTACTCATTTAAGTTTAGGTGCTTGCTTGATTCGTTCAGAAACCTTATATTTCTACTCTTAAATTTTCTTTTTTTATTGTGTTATAATAAACTCTTGTCTGAGTTTTATTCTTACTCCAGTACCCAGACCCCACCTTTCATTTGAACCACAGCTGGTTTCTGCAAAGTCTCATGATTTTGGTTCCTTGAACTGTCCTGAGCAACCTAAACCCCCGGCTGAAGTAACAGGGATCACTTATGGCATACAGAAGCATGAAGCTGATTTGAAATATCCTCCACGTATGCGCAGCCTCAATATTTTTCCTTCAAGCAAGACAGAGGTAAATCTACTACATTGCATTTAATGTTCTTTTGTTGTCCGAACCTAGTAAGTGTGAACTTTTATTAATTTTTATTGGCTCAGATGCAAATCTACTGATATACAAGGCAGATATCTTGATGGTCAATAACATGCGGTTTCATTTTTTGGTCTGTCGTACCTTAATAACATCTTTGGTCTTCTCATTGTGATTGCTGAAATTTTTTAGTTTTAATAATTGTCTTCCAAAACTTAGTTTTGATTTTCAGTTCAACGTTCATGTCACTTACTTAAATGATTTTATTGCAATCACTTTTCATTCAGTTATCATGGGTTATTAAAGTAGTGTTTTGCCATGCTTCAAGCTTGAGGTGCTTTTGGTAACGACCGGATGAAGAAGTAATTTGTTGGGCTATATTGATAACTCACTAGGACAGGTTCCAATCTATTTTTCATCTTTGAACAGATATTGAGTTTCATCCCCTTTCGAACTGTTCCAGGGGTGTGAAATGCAATATGGAGACCTCCTACTGATATTTTCTCCAGTTCCGTGTTTTATCATAGTAATTTAGAACCATAACATGCTTGTTATAACAAGTCACATGAAGTTTTACCCTCATCAGATTTTCAGGAAGTGGCAAAGTAAATCACCATGTATCATTGTCTTTATTGTGCTCTAGTGGCTGGTCCTTGCTAGTGTTGTGTGAATGTTTGCACTTTTATCAAAGCTTGGTGGTTCTTTTTTTATCGTTTTTAATTTTATTGGACTCATTACTCCTCAGTTGTATGTCTTGAGGTAGAACTCGTGTGCTTTAAACTTTTGGCACCTGAAGTTTGCGCCTGCACAGAAAGTATTTGGATTATCTTTCAGTATTTTGTTGGTGGATTTGCGTTGATAAGTTTTGATGATTTATCTTTTCATTTGTGGCTCATCTCCCTCTTTTGTTCCTTCAGCAGGATTTGCAACCTATAGATCGGTTCGTTGCGGAAGAATATTTACTAGACGTGCTTCTATTTTTAAATGGCTGGTTAGTAGATTTACTAATTTCGGTTTTCTAAGCTATATTATTTTACCCTTTCAGTTTGATGAAACAGTATTTTTTGCTTCAAAATAGATTCCCTTTTCGTTCAGTTTACATTAGGGTAATTTATTTTGAAGATGCAGTCTAAGAATGTTTCGGATTGTTGGCTTTGGGAATTCAAATAGAGGTCTAGAAATTTTGTTTTAGTTTGCTAGAAGTTCTGGATGTTGCGATTGTGACTTTGTGTGACTTGTTTTGTTCTGTGAGACTGCGAGTCTTTGGTAGCAAGGGGACAATTTCATGAAAGAGAGGTTTTTGGCAAAGGAAAATTCGAGATTTGCTTTAATGATATTGATTTTGATACAGAAGCTAGAGATGAACTTTAGATGGCTGAAGATTTTTTTTACCAGACAGGCTTGGTTGATTAATTTCTCAGTCATGTTATGCTCTTGATATGTTTTGTCAATCAAGGTGTTACAATTGTTCTAACCGCTTGGTTCATGCTTTCAATCTCTAAGTGTTTGGAACTTGGTGTGCATGCGTGACTTCTTTTTGTGCCATTGTCTTATCACAAAATAAAATTTTCATTTTAGTGGAGTGCTATCTTATTTTTCGCTTTTGTGTTTCACGCAAAGCTAGTCGAAAGGAATGTGCTTCATCCATGGCTGGCCTACCTGTTTCCTTCCGATATGAGTACCTTATGTGTGAGACAATATTTTCCCAGGTACCAAATCATGTTACTCCAATCTTTTGGCTATCATGGTGCTCCAAATTTTTTAGGCATCACTCTTTTTTCCTTTCTTATGCAGTTTGATCTTGAATTTTACTGAATATTTATTTCGTTTTATTCTCTGAATTGATTTTATAAATTGTTTTAGAGTGAGACATAGGCTGTAAGAGTATGCTAGATATCTAGATATTGGTAGGAAGCGGATCACAGATGCAGAATTCAGTTTGTCAGTTTTTGGAGTTCTCTTTCTGTGCTTAGATCGAATAGTGCACACAAAATCACATATCACTTATTGGAAAAGGTATCACATAATGTAGGTGCACCACCATTTTCATCACACTCCAGAAGCTCAACAGGATTTGAAATATTTGTATCACTATAAAGTCGATGAAAATCAAGGTTCTAAAAAGTGCGAAGCATGACGAAACCTTAGGTTAAACTTAAGTGGGTTTAGTACGATGTTAAGCATGAAAAAGTGTTTTTAGTTTTTTACTTTATTTTAAATTATATCGAGCCAATTAATATATTAAAAAACGCAGATTAGGAAAAAAAAGATTAAAAAACACACTGTTTAGTTCGATATTAATCGTGCTTGATGTGGTCAACCTAAGGTTGACTTCTTTTTCAAGCATTTGCCTGAATATTACCTTTTCTTCACTCTTTGCGCTTAATCTGCTTTTTCGCGCATTTTAGAACAATGCTGGAAAAATAGTAGTAGTAGATGTGGAAGTAGTAGATGCTGTGATATTAATTGCAATGGCAAATTAGCTATAATTATAATAACAATAAGTGAGGGAAATTCCCCTGAGGAGTGAGTCAGAGTGCTACCTTCTTTTAGCACTTGTTTGATATGCATTGTGGTTTTTATTTGTCTTTATGCCTTGCAGATTCTCTTATTACCCCAACCGCCATTCAAGCCCATCTACTATACCTTGGTCATCATGGACCTCTGCAAGGTATCAATGATTTTTCCAATTTATCCTATTTTTAGTTGCCCAGACTTACTCTTTTGTAAATGTATTTCAATCTATTGTTTGTTATGAAACACCTTTCAGGTGTACTGACCCTAAAGTATTATTTCAGGCTCTTCCAGGTGCCTTTCCGTCTGTTGTAGCGGGGGCTGTTCGTGCTCTTTTTGATAAAATTGCTGATTTAGACATGGAGTGCCGTACACGCCTTATCCTTTGGTTTTCTCACCATTTGTAAGCCTGCATTTTGAATATTTTTATTCGCTAATAGCCTATTTTTCCTGTTAGATGCTTGGTTGGTCCCTGATTTGTTATCTAACGACATTACAAATTCTATTAATGGTGTATTAAGCTGCCAATATAATCTAGCTTACAAAAAAGTATTTGCCCAACGGGTGACCTGGTGAATGATATAAACCAGCTTGAAGACTAACCCTGTAGTTGGAGAATGTGATTATTTCCCCCCTTACATAAATAGTTTTTTTTTTATAAGAAACAAAGCGATATTATTAATTTTTTAGAATGTTACATTACAAGAAGCGGACTAGTGGTCCACTGGCACGAAATATTAGTTCATTAATTTTTAACAATACACATACGACCAATCTCTTAGAATATCAAATATTGGCAATCCTTGAAATTGTCTATCCACTGCGATCCAGTTTGCTATTGTAAACTTGATTTTTTCCCAATATTCTTCTATGCTTTCTTCCAAATCTTCAAAAAATCTTCTATTTCTCTCTAACCAAACTGCCCAACTAATTCCATGGATCACAACTCTCCAGAAAATTTTTCCTCTTTTTCCGAGCATATGTCCGAGATCCGTACTAAACAAATCTTGAGTTGTTTTCGGCACAACCCAAACTAGTCTCATTTCTTCCAAAGCCTTAGCCCACAGTGCATGAGTGAACTTGCAATGAATAAACACATGATCTTGTGTTTCCACATCCTTACGACACAACACACACCAATTGGGACAAAGAGCACAACTAGGATATCTCTTTTGCATCACCTCGGACGTTGGTAATTTTGCAAGGATTGCCGTCCACGAAAATATTTGAATCTTAGACGAAATAGGTATTTTCCAGATGATATTGAAAAAATTGAATTCTTGTGCACCATTAGTATCCGTAAAGAATGATTGGAAAAAAGATTTGACTGTGAACCTCCCGGATGGATCCCCCTCCCACTGTTGGAAATCATCAACCCCTTCAACCAATCTCACCCCCTCCAATATGCTTAAAAGCGAAGATAACTGAGTGATCTCCTCCTCCCGGAGCGATCGTCGAAAATGCAAATCCCAAGAAAAATCATGTGACGAAGTGTCAAAATTAGCAAAATAAGAAATAGGCAAATTACGAACCAAAGAAAGCTGAAATAAAGATGGGAACAAATCCCGGAAAGATGAATCTCCCAACCAAATGTCATCCCAGAACCTGATTTTTGTCCCCCCTCGAACCACTAATCTTGTTAGTCGATGATAAGTCGTGTATGATGTAGAAATGAACTTCCACGGACATCTAAAGGTCACATTCTTAGCCAAACCCGCATCCCATCCATTTTCTTGTAACCCATACTTACTCTTTATTACTCTTTTCCACAACGTTCCATCTTCAACGGTAAACCACCACCACCATTTTCCCATTAACGCAACATTTCTCAAACATATATTCCTGAGACCCAAGCCACCTTTCTCCTTCGGTCTACATACTTTTTCCCATCTAACCATATGACAATGTGATTCTCCCTCATTCCCATCCCACAGAAAGTTTCTCATTACTTTCTCCATCTCACCCGCTACTCCTTTTGGTACCTTGAATAGAGACATGAAATATATAGGCAAAGCAGTCAAAACCGCAGCGATCAATGTAACTCTACCTCCTTTGGACAAGAAAGCCTTTTTCCAAGTTGCCAATTTTCTAGTTATCTTAATCATGATTGGTTCCCAAAAAGAAACTTGTAGAGGGTTACCCCTGACGGGGACTCCCAAGTATTTTATTGGCCATTGGTCCCTGCGACAACCAATCCCTTTAGCTATATCTTCCTCTTCTACTTCTTCTTGATTTAAACCCAATAGAGCACTCTTGTCCCAATTGATCCGCAATCCTGACATATCACAAAACGCCTTCAAAACCCGCACCAAAAAGCCTAAGTGTTCCTCCCTCTTAACAAAAAACAATGTATCATCCGCAAACTGTATATGTGATACTTCCACCTTATCTCGGCCCACTTCGTACCCTCTAATGAAGTTCTCTTGTTTTGCTCTGTCAACCAATCTTCCCAAAACATCCACAACCATATTGAACAAAAATGGTGATAAAAGGTCTCCCTGTCTAAGTCCTCTATAAGCTTTAAATTTCCCCCTAGGTCTCCCATTAATCATGATTGAAAACGAAACATTAGATACGCATCCTCTTATCCATCCTCTCCATCTTTCCCCGAAACCCTTATTACGTAAGACAAAATCCAAGAAATCCCATTCAACATTGTCATAAGCTTTTTCAAAATCAATTTTCAAAACCCACCCTTTTTCATTTTTCTTCTTCCCTTCTTCAACCAACTCATTCGCAATCAAACAACAATCCAGAATCTGCTTTCCCTCAATAAATCCATTCTGAGATTCTGACAATTTATGTGAGAGCACATTTTTCATCCTTTTAGCCAACACTTTTGCTATTATCTTGTATAAGCTCGTAGTGAGACTAATGGGTCTGAAGTCTTTTACCTTTAACGAGTCAATTTTCTTTGGTATCAAACAAATATACGATTCATTGGTCAACCCATTAATGATCCCCCCTCATAAAATTCAGCAAATACCTTCATTAAATCGCCTTTAACTATGTCCCCAACAATCCTGATAAAGTGCCAAAGTATAACCATCGGGCCCCGGTGCTTTACACCTGTCACACGCAAACACCGCTTTCTTAACCTCATCTTCGAAGAATGGTTGTTCGAGATCAATCTTTATATCATCATCGATAGGTGTCCATTCTACTCCTTCAATCACAAATCCTTTCACATCTCTTTTACTGTACAATTGTTGGAAATAGTCAACAATGAGTTGGACTATTTGACCCTCATCCTCTATAACCCCTCCATCATCCATTTCCAATTTACTAATCATTGCTTTTGTTTTTCGGTGGTTTAGCAAGGAATGGAAGAATTTGGTGTTGCGATCTCCTTCTTTTAACCATTTAATCTTTGCTTTTTGATATAGCATTCTGTTTCGTCGGCACACCAACTCTTCCAACTCCCATTTTATTTTATTTTTTTCAGCCACCCCTTCCACATTCTCCCTCCCCTCACTCTCCATTTCATCCAATCGCATAATTCTGTTTCGCATTTCTGCCTCCCTCATATCAATCTTCCCAAACTCATCGTCGTTCCATAATTTGATATCATCCTTGATACACTTAAGTTTTCTCATGAATTTATATCCCTCCGATCCTTGAACTTGTGTGTTATTCCACCACATAGTGAATTTGTCCTTAAAACCCTTATCTTGCGGCCACATGTTCTCAAATCTGAATGGACAAGGCCCCCATTTAAGTTTCTGTGTTTCCAATACAATTGGAAAATGATCCGAAGTAATGCGAGGCAAAACAGATTGCTTATGAAATAATTCCACCCACCCTCCCAAGAACAAGAATCTGTCTATCCTACTACAAATTGGTATAGCCTTCAAATTTGACCATGTAAATTTCGCATTCAGTAATGGTGGGTCGCACAATTCCAATTCCTGAATCAACATATCAAAACAAGCCATACTTGTTGTTTGTGAGTGGCTATTTATTTTCTCGTTCAAATATCTCACAACATTGAAATCCCCTCCCAAACACCACCTACCCCCGCACAGAACTCTCAAACCCGCCAACTCATCCCAGAATTTATGTCGCAGTCGTGCTGTGCATGGTCCATATACTGCCGTAAACCACCAACTATCTAAATCTTTATTTTTGTCAATGCATACCGAAACCGTAAATTCCCCAATCATATTATCCGTGACGGATACTACTCTTGGATCCCACATAACCAAAATACCCCCTGATGATCCAATTGAGGGTAAATGAACCCATTCAACAAACCTTGATTTCCACACGCTGGATATAAATCTTCTATCAATCAATTCTTTTTTGTTTCTTGTAGAATAACTAAGTCGGGTTTTTCCTTGCGTAGCATATCTCGAATGAAACCTCTCCTCGTTGCCGACCCTCCACCTCTTATATTCCAAGAGAAAATCTTCATCGAAACAACTTTTCTCCTATTTGTCGTATTCCATCTTTACTCAACTCATCCCCTATCTCCACCCTTTTTACTCCCATCATTTTCAGGCAACTGTAGTCTCCTTCATTCTCGGACAGTGTCATCATCCCCCCACTATCCCTATCACCTTCGTGGATGTTGATTCCTGACATACCCAACTTTTCACCGACCACAAGACCTCCCTCAAACTCGATATGCCTTCCCTCCCCCGAATTTGTATTGAGAGAAAATTCCGAAGAAAGAAATGAAGGATTGGAAGAGTGAATATGTGAAGAAGTATTTTTGTTGTGTACCTTATCCGAAGGTGATGCAAAGAGATCCCCTAAGTCCTCCAAACCCAAGCTGGTGTGTGTCGTCGTATCCGAACTGATAGACATATGAGTCCCCATGTCACTAAAATCACTGTCTTCTTCAGAACCATGACCTTGATCCTTTGTAAAGTCCCTGTCCTCCCATGTGGCATCCTGTTCCCTATGCACTGATTCTTGCTCCAGCCACCGTCTCTTGATCTTTGTCGTTGCTTCATCTTGTGTATTAAACCAAGCAGGATTTGTCCTTGACTTTCTTCTAGTGTAAACGACCTCAAAGTTCTTTTGTTGTTGACTTATATCCTCTGGAATACTGCCACGCCTTGTATGCTCATTCTCTTTGTTGCTCATGGATTGAACTATTCTTTTGTTGAAATCGTCCACTCCTTTCGGACTCACCTTTTTTTGGATTTTGATTTGTTTTCGCCCTCTCATTGGATCTGACCCAAACTCTTTAGAACCCTTTCCCCCTTCGTTTCTAGCTTTATAAACACCTTCTTGTTGTTTCCCTACGAACACTTCCATCCCTTGAACGATCTTCGTATTGCTATAATTCCTTTCTTGGTATCGAACTTCTCCTCCCACTACCGCAGTTTTGCCATTGTTTGTTTTTTGGGCAGCTTCCCCATCCCTTGTATTCTGTTTTTGTATTCTGTTGTAGCCTTCGCATCCTTCTCTTCGCCTACGTGTTTAAGATGTCCAGCGTCTTCCTCAATTGGTCTTTTCACTCTGCCCCAACCTGCTATCACTCTAGCACCATCAACTACTACCTGCGCATATGATCTTTTTTCATAGACATCGTACGCTGATTTGTTGACCGAATCGACATAAATGCGCTCATTCATAGGTCCTCGCGGTGTCTGAATTGCCAAAAAACTATTAATGAATCCCCCTTCTAACCCCACCACTTTGATTTTAGCAGCTGCCAAATCTTTGAGCAACATTGTATCTTGACTAATATCCACCAAACCCCCACAACTATCTCCCACACTTTGGAGCACATCTGTCGTCCACATATCCCATGGTAATCCAACAATCCTGATCCAACTGTTGCAGCATTCATAAACTTCCTCTTCAGTGTTGATGTCGCTCCTCCATCGTTCAAAAGTCAAGCAAATCCTCTTCTCCAAAAAGCATCTACCAATTTTCAAGTAGAATTCAAAATCCTCTACACTATTTGGCCACCACATTGCTTTATTTGCTTTGAACGGAAAGATCTCAATCTTCTTCTCAACCGCCTTACCCAGGGCTGACGTTACCATTTCCCAAGAAATATTAACACATTCCTTCGTGACAATCAATGCTTTGTTCCACTCTTTGCTCAAACACTGACGGAATTCTTTATGGGCATCAATGTTCCCGGATCCTGTAGGAGTTGGATTGATCTTTCCACGAAACAAGGATAGTCGAGGTTGCTGTTTGATCATCAATTGGGGTGCATTACTGAAGTTGAGGGGATATCGGAGAAGAGGAGGGCTTGGAGGTAGAGAGCATTTTGAAAAATTCTCTCACTAAACGGTTTGGAAAATTATCATCCACAACAACAACCCCTTGCATAAATAGTTAGCGATCACTTAGTTCAATTGTCCTTTATTGTGTTTAAGAAGTAAAACATATCAGATTTTATGATTTCCCGGTTGATTTGTGTGGTGATTGCGGTTTTTTTTACCCAAAATCCCCTTCCTTCCTACTTCCTAGAAAGGAAATTGTGCCGTAGAATGGCTGATTTTCTGCATGTTGCAAATGAATGCAACTAGCTAAGATTCTTCTGGTTTGGCATTTTTCGTCAATGGTTCCTGCTTGAATGTGCCCGGTCATCTATGTTATGTTTGAATGACACATCAATTATAAGAATTACTTTCACCATTTGGTGGCGTTTTTGTTGCAGGTCTAATTTTCAATTTATTTGGCCATGGGAAGAATGGTCTTATGTTCTTGACCTCCCAAAATGGGCGCCTCAAAGGGTGTTTGTTCAGGAGGTTTTGGAAAGGGAAGTGCGGCTGTCATATTGGGACAAAATTAAACAGGTATTGTATGCCACCTATCATTTACTTTTTACTCCTCCATTTTGTATTAAACAAATGTTCATCTTATTATTCACAGCATATTGTCCATCATATTATTTGAATTAAATTGAGTGTATTAAATGTCTTAAACGTTCTTTCATTAATAGGTTCCGTTCTGATTAATTTATTATCATTATTTTTTAAAAATTTGCATAAAGAGTGTTGAGAGTGCTCCTGCTTTAGAGGAATTGCTGCCACCAAAAGGTACTCCAAATTTCAGATACAGTTTAGAAGATGGGGATCATACCGAACACAGCCTCTCAGCAGAGCTCAATGGAATGGTGAAAGACCGATTAACTTCTCGTGAAATTATCTCATGGATTGAGAGTCGAATAATTCCTGAGCAAGGGCTAGATGTCACGCTCAGAGTGGTTGTTCAGACTCTTCTCAATATTGGTTCAAAAAGCTTTACTCATTTTATTACTGTCATAGAGAGGTATGGCCAGGTCATTGCAAGGATTTGTTCTGCTCAGGAGAAGCAAGTTTCACTGTTATCTGAAGTGAGTTCTTTCTGGAAAAACAATGCTCAAATGACAGCCATAGCCATTGACAGATTGATGGGGTATCGCCTTGTATCTAATCTGGCTATTGTGAGATGGGTCTTCTTGCCAGAGAATGTTGAGCAATTTCATGTTTCTGATCGCCCCTGGGAGGTATGACTTCGGTTAGCCTTTGAAGATTTTCTTTACTCTTACTAAGTTTCCCCCTTTTAATGCAACTATGCAAGTCACTTCACATAACCAATTTAACCTGATTTTTTACTGCTATTTGATTTGATGAAGCTTCTTTTCTAATACAGGTCTTGAGAAATGCAATTAACAAAACATCCAATCGCATTACTGATCTGAGAAAAGAGATATCAGTCCTAAAAAAGAGTGTGGTCTCCGCTTCTGAAGCTGCATCAAAAGCGCAATCTGACTTAGAGGATGCAAAGTCAAAGCTTACTCTCACCCTTGTGGGTGGTGAACCTGTTCTTGCAGAAAATCCTGTGAAAATGAAACGCTTGCAATCCAATGTTAATAAAACAAAGGAGTCCGAGGTTTCTTTCCGTGAATCCTTGGAAGCTAAAGAGGCTCTTTTTGCTCGAGCTGCTGGTGAAATTGAGGTTCGTGTAGTAACTGTTTGGTTTTTGGCTAAAAGATAATAGCACCAAATTTGAAATTATTTTCATTTGAAATCCCTTTGCCCTGTATGAGAGCATTGACCTCGGCGAGTCATTGATGGATATGCAGGAACTATTTATTTTCTTGTACAAAAACTTTTTGAAAGTATTGGCGGGACCCCTTCTGGATACAGAAGGTACCTTGCACCCTTTTCCCGAGGTAGATGAAATGACTATTGACAAGGAAGATTCTCCTGCAGCGGAGGTGGATAATGCTGATGAAAGACCACAAAAAAGGTGCCTTCCTTTTCTTAATCCCATTGCCACATATATCATTGTGCCTATTAAGTTCTTTCCGTGCGCATCTGTGTGTGATATATATACATAAAAACTTTTCATGCTGCTTATTGTTGGTTTTGGGGGGGAACATTTGTAGTCATCCCAACGGTAAAGAGACCAGAAATGAGTATAATGTTGGTGAAAAGGAACAGTGGTGTTTATCAACCTTGGGCTACGTCAAGGCCATCACTCGTCAATATTCTTCCGAGGTAATATTCTTCCTTGTCATGCACCGTTCCCATATTTGTCTGATCTTTTCTGTAGTTTTCCAGTAATAATCTGGACTGATTTTCGTCTCCGTTGTGCTGTTGTTGATAGATCTGGTCTCATATCGAGAAATTAGAGGCCGAGGTATTGATCGAGGACGTTCATCCCCTCATACGGAAAGCGGTATACTCTGGTCTGTGTCGACGTACCGATGGCTTTTAGCGTCATTTTTTTATAATTATTCGTAGTTGTACCATGAAAGTGCCGCTTATTTGATTCGATGCTTAATTTCTCAAGATGACCAGTTTTTACTGTCAAATTATTTGGGGGCTTTTTCGATTAAACAATACAATACAAATATTAAAAAATACCAAAATATATTTGTAAAAAAAAAACAAAACAAAACTGTTGAAAAAATTTATAAACAAAATTAACTTTTAAAGCTTTTGTTTGTTTGTTTGTTTTTAAAACTTTCTAAATTGTTTTTAAATTATAGTGAATAATTAATAAATAATAAACAAGAAATTGTAATATTAATAACGAGAAAGAAATTAAACATATTAAATAAAATAATATATTTTTTAATATAATAAAAAACAAAAAATTATTATGAATCAGAATTTTTTCATTTACTTTGCGTTATTGTATTTTACAAATTTTTTCTATCGAGTACTAATAGAGATAAATGATTAAATTTAAATTTAGTAAATATATAGTGGAAGTGAGTTTAAAAAAAGCCATAATAAATCTTATGAAATAAATTAATATGATAACGTTAAAGTCTGACATATTATATTAATAATTTAAAAATATAATGATTTAGAAATTAAAGAAAAAAAACTAAAAAATAAAATAAAAGATGGAGGTCGGGTTTGAGACCCAGACCCTTCGTTTAATATTTCTAGGGGCTAGTTGGGGTGAGCTCGGGTTGGGTTATCGGGGGGGTTTGGGTAGTTCTGTTACCCTTTATTATTATTTTAATATTTGTACCATCTAATTAATAGTATTATTTGAATATAAAAAAATAACTAGAATAATATTATAAAAAATTCATCTTAACAATAACAAAAAACTTGTGTACTTAAACCGTGAATTGATTCTGCTGAAGATTCACAACAACAAGAATTTTCCCTTATTTCACAGGAGAATATCTGACGGTTCGAGTGAAGATACTAGGGATTAATTGCCCCTCTCAAATTAGAAAAAAATATCAAAACTTTTTTCCCCTTTTGATTATGTTGGGGCACCCACGTTTCTAACTCTACTCATGACTACGAACTAGGTAGGAAATTTAATCTAGATTTGTTTAAAAACTCATATTAATTTATATTTTTTTAAAAAAATTCATATTTCGACTTCCTTTGCTCACCAAATCTTCTCTTGAAAAATAAAATCTTCTCACACTCACTACATAAAATCTTTGGTCTATATAAGTCAAAGTCCAATTTTTCTAAATTCTAATTGTAGATGATTTTCATTTCACTAAAAAAAAAAAGCAACTGAATTCATAAATCGTCGTTAATTTTATGACGGTTTAACTAAATTCTATCATTAATTTGTAATTTTTGATTGTTTTTTAAAAAATCATCCTTATTTTTAGTGATGATTTAAACAAACGGTTGCTAAATTTAGCTAAGGTCACAAACCCTTAAAAAACACACAAAAACTCTTGTGAGACGGTCTCACGGATCAAACTCTAATAATTTTTACTGTGAATATCGGTAGAGTTGACCTGTCTCAGAGATAAAAATTCGTGAGACCGTCTCACATAAGACTTACTAAAAAAACAAAACAACACAATAAGAAAACTGTTGTTAAAGGTTAAACTGATTTTTTTTTAAACCGTCATTAATTAAAATAACAAAGGTTTCGCTTTGTGTGTGTGTGTGTAGTGTTTGTAGACTACTCAATTTGGCTACGAACCAACTGCTCCACAACTTGGTCATATATTATTGCAACTGCTCCACTACGAAATTCAAGAGAATNCATATAAGTGGAATCTTTCATTTCAATTACAAAGGTTCAGAAGAAGAACAGAGAGCTCCCGAGAATTTTCAAAGCTTTTTCATCCTTTAGAAATTTGATTATTCAAGATTCGGCTATCAGAATTTCGATCTGAAGACAATTCTGAGATCCTCTCGTCGACAGCTACTACAGGACGTAAGTTTTATTGAGTTCTGTTATCATTTGAAATTATGATATTGGAGAAATTATTATTTGACCATTATTATGTGTTCTGGGAATACTAGACACCGTAGAATCGAAGTCAGATCGAAAAACAAGTTGATTTTGGAATTGTTATGATTTTCTGAGTTTATCGATTGAAATTGATCAGATTTGGATTATTGATTGATTACAGATTGTAACGGATATGGGTTATGATTTGTAATTGATATATGTTGCTATTGTATTGACGGGGATATCGAGATGGTACCGTTATACAGTTGATTTGAATTAACTTCAGATTGATCAGATTAGGTATTGAATTGTGAATGGAATGTTGATATTGCTATTCTCGATATGTCATTTCAGATTTACAGAGACAGTCTTGAGTTCAGCACTTATATTGCTTCAGACCGAGACTACGAAAGAAAGGTGTAAGTCAATGTCGAACCTGGGAGAATGACTCGAGTTAGATATAACTTGAGTTTCCCTAAACCACATACTTATTGTTATTATATGCATTGATTTGAATTGATATGCTTGTTCTATTGATTTATAGAAAGCGTGATTAGACGATTGGTCTTGTGACAGAGGTGCCAGACTGTGATAGAGTAGTCACTGGCCCATTGCACATTGTCACAGAGGAGTTATTGGCGGAGGTGCCAAA